>NW_022436969.1:2965093-3237397 GCF_009761245.1 Sapajus apella | reverse complement strand
CACCATTCTTGACCTTGCTAATGTGTTTTATTACTTGAATCATTTAATTTTGTTAGGCAGATGAGTTTTATTTCCTAATGACAAAAAGAGAACATACTCTTCTCTAAGAAATGCTCCCCTGTTCTCCCTTTCCACCTTTCCCCTCTCTATCAGTTGAAGCATTAAATCTAATCTTTTGTATTTGAAGGAAGATTCTCCATATTTTTATTTACTAGCTGCCTTCTAATTTTTTAATTACTTGCAGTCATACTTGGTTAATTAGAATTAGTATGCCAAAATCTATCTTAGGACTGAATAGAAATTAGTATAGTGAGTTAAGAGAACACAGAGAAAAAAGTTAAAGAGCTGAATCACTTTTACCATTACACTAGGAAATATTTTTCATCACAACAGTACATTAATTGTGTATCCTTCTTTACCCTAACCCAGGATTTCTGAACCTCATCAATGCAACACTTTCAACTAGTTAATTCTTAGTTGTAGTGGTTTTCCTGTGTATTATAGGATGTTTAGCAGCATCCCTGACCTGAGATGCCAGTAGCACCCCAGTCCTTAGTTGTGAACAAAAAAAATTGTATACCGACTTTGACAAATATCTCCTGAGGGTCAAAATTACTTCAAGCTGAGAATCACTGCTGTGACCCCTTTAAAACCTTAACTTAGCTATAGGCAACCAGGATAAATAAAGCACAAATTTAAATGTCTGTGTTTAAAATCCAATTAAAGTTGACTGTGACAGCCAGTAAAAAGACTGTACGTGGCAACTGGTAAGAGTTTCAAAGAAATTCAGTATGATCTCATAAGGAATGAAAAAATACTTCTTTTTTTGAAAAATATTAACACCTAATAAATGTCATAAACTCAGAAGATGGCCAGAAAAAGGGCTTATTATTAGATGATCATCAAGTAAGAATATAATTAAAATTTTATATATTTGTCTACTCATTGAAAACCTATACGTGAATTTTCAAACAATTGCCAACTGCTAAGTACTACACCTCTATAATTTCATTCATAAAATTATTATTTTTTTATACTCACAAAGTGCTGTGATAGGTGTTGGGAGAGGTAGAAGAATTAATACATTACTTCCACCCTATAGACGTCTAGGAATGTCCCACTGGCCCCAAGTCAGACCAGTTTCTTACCTTGGCCACAGGAGCTCAATCTGCTCGACAAGGATGATTTTATCAAAGCCAGGTGTAACACATTGTCCATTGCTTGTGAATATTTACAGCCCAGCCTTGGAAAATATATGGTGTCTATTTTAGTGACAATATAAGCAAGTGACAACATAAGCAAGTTTACCCCCCAAAATAAGTAACATAATAAAAATTATTAGCTCCTTTTCCTTTCTCTCTTTTTGGTAGGGTGGACTATCATTTTGCTGAGCAGGATTTAAATGTAAAACAGAAAACCTGAGAGGGAAGAAGTAACACTATATAGAAAAAAATTCATAATGTAGAAAGGTCTGTATGGAAGAGGATTGAAGAGCCAGATGGAGGAGAGCCAAAAAGTTTGGAAGTATTTAGAATGATTGCTGCTGAGAACTGTGGAATTTTACATTTTTAATCCAATCTGTCTTAGCAGGAGAGTTCAACATAGTTACCAATAATGTCAACTATTTAATAATGTGGTAGAAAACAACTTGTAAAGAGTCAATGATAATCACCATTTTTGTGGTAAGTTTAATTTTTAGTTCAGCTCTCTCAGTCCCTTTATGGGGACATTCAACATCCTTGTAAGAAATTTGCAAGTGGAAAACTTGGCTTCAGAATTGGTACCAACAAACTCCCATTTGAGCCTCTTTCATTTGAGCCCACACCTTCTAACTCTTGTTTTTCCTGCATTATCTTATTCATGTCGGCTTTGGGTACTTACCTTGGATTCTTAGATCTGATAAAGCATTTAACTGGATGTGTTTCTTCAATGCATTTTCTCGGATATGTTTCTGATAATTCTGAGAAAAAATACTCACCTTTTACCCTAACAGGAAACTCAGATTACTGGGAACAAACTTTTCCTAATTTTTCTGGTGGGAGAGGTTTTTTTTCAGATACTGCTACTTAGGACCTGGTCCATAAACTAAAGGCAACACATGGAGTGCTTATAACTCTAAAAGTTATGCTATGCTTCCCAGAAACACTTCTGTCCTGTTCACGATTCTTATAGTTGCAAGTGACATGGAACTGGACCTAGCCTAAGCAGATCAAATAAACAAACAAACAAAAGGTAGGGGTGCATAGGGGGATTTATTGGCTCATGTAATTGAATTAAAAAATCCGTTGACAGATGGATTCAGGCATCGGAGCATCTGAGGCCCATAAAATTTTCAGCTTTTCCTCACTCTCTTTCTCTTTTACTCTTCTCCCATTTCTCAGACATAATCTTTCTCGACATAATGGCAAAAAGTAGCTACTGCCAACCTAAGATCTACTTTTACTAAATTATAAAATTATATGAATTATATGTGTCAATCAAGATTCTTGGTTACAAAACAGAAGATTAATTCATAACTTATGTAAATAAGAAAATAAATTATTAAATGAATATTCAGTAGCCCACCAAATTAATGAGAGGTCTAGGAAGTTGGGCTGGAAAAATCGGCATGTTATAGAGGCTAAGAATCCCAAATCACAGCACAGGATGAATCAAGATGCTGCTCTGAATCCACTAGTCACTCCCTCTTGCTGATACTACTAGTATCAGACAATAGAAAACTGGTCCAAAGTAATTCTTCTTTTCCGAACTAAACTCACAAAGCTTTCTAAGTATTCCTGAATAGCAGTATCAGAGTAGAATAGTATAGGTCTTATGCTTGTGTTTTAGTTGCTAGAGAACAGACGGAGTTCTGTGCCCCTTTCTGCTTTTATAATAAATGCATCCTACCTCTAAAAATGGTCTAAATAATAAGAATTCCATTCACATAGAAAATATTTTTAGATGCTGTGTTTCAAAAATTGACAAATATCCATTATAGTCTACATTTTTAGAGAGGAAGAGAGGATAAATTTAAGTATTAGAATGCATAAATGACACATACGGAAGAAAAAGTAGATAGAAGTTACAGTTCTTGTCTCTTTATTTGGGGGGCTAGAACTGGCATGTATAAATTATTTTCTACAATGTACTTCACAATTTCTTTTACTTGAGCTAAGAACTGAGTTGCTTGTAGTTAAATTATTTGTTAAGTGGGGTGATCTGGGGGTCCTCAGCGAACTTACTTTTATCAGGTTGTTACAGTTTTCCATCAGTTGTTACTACTGAACATCAAATCCAGGAAATCTCTGGATTTTCATTGTGAAGTAGCAATATTTGTTTTCTATTTCATTGTCATAACCATAACACTATTGCAATATAATCTCCTTGCTGTTTTTGCTCCTATTGGAATATCAGGCTCAAAACAGTGAGGTGGAATTACCAGCTTTCAATTGAATGCAACCCTTGGTGAGCAGTGTCCCCTACAAGCTAGCACTTTCATTGAGGCTTCCAAATGTCATTCCTTTTTTCTATAAAGCCAGCTAATTTTATTTGATTCTCATTTAAAGCCAACGATTCTTTGCAATACCATCCCAACTACTTACGTCTTATGCTGTACAATGATTTCCCAGTGCTAAGCAATGCTGTCAGCATAAAATGATGGCATAGTAGGTAAACTATAAGGCCAGAACTAGTATGGGTTGCAAAATGATAAAATCCAAATCAGAATCAATTTCTCTTCTAGTGATGACAGATTGTTTCCCTCGAGGGTAGAAAGTACTGAAGGCATGAGCCTGTCCTCAGGTGTCTGGTTGTTCTTAGATAAGAGGTTCAAATTTGTTCCCTGCTGCTGTCCATTAGGTTCTCACCTCGGTGGTGGACAAATCAGTTTATATGACAGAATTTATCCATGTTGAGCCAAATCCTACAAACATATTTTTATGCACTTCTTGGTAGTCTTTCAATTAACTTCATATCTGCTTAAGTTAGCTGATGTAAGTCAGCTAGCTTGGTATACTATCAAGACCTCTGAATATTTCAGGCATTTGGCTCCCAGAATAAAGACTTCTCTTGCTATCCGTGAAGGGAGATGGGGCCTTGCTTTCCAAGAGTTTCCAGGAAATGATGAACTGCCCTCAAAAAGGAAGCATGTTTATATGGTCAGAAATGATATTGGTTTCTCATAGCTACTGTAACAAATTTGATGCCTTAAAATAACACAAATGTGTTCTCCAATAGTTCTGTGTGTCAAAAGTGTGAAATCAGTCAGAAGTTGTTAGTAGGGCTTGTTCCTTTTGGAACCTCTGAGGGGAGATTCCAATTTGTACCTTTTCAATTTTCTAGTGTCTGCTGGCATTCCTTGACTTGTGGCCCCTTCCTCCATCTTCAAAGTGCATCACTCAGATATACTTCTATTGTCACATAGCTTTCTTTTTCTTTGTAGTCAGGTTATTTCCCTCAACTTCCCTCTTATAAGGCCACTTGTGATTGCATTTAGGGCCCACTTGGGTAATTCAGGATAACATTTCCAATTCAAGATGCTTAATTTAATCACATATGCAAAGTTCTTTTTGTCATATGAGATTACATCCAAAGGCTCCAGGGATGAAGACTTAGATATCTTTGTGGTTATTGTTCAGCCTGCCCCAGGAACAGATTCTACTATATTGAAAAATGAAAAACAGAACAAAACAAAAACACTTCGAGCATTAAGAGAAAAAAATCTCACCCCTAATGAAAACTTTGAATGGTTTACTTGAGTCACATGTCCTTCTTTGAATATAAGAGTGGGTTGAGAATAATCTCATCCAATTAACATAGAATTAAACTCCCCAGGAAATTGCTAATATTTACAACGTATTTAATAGGTGCCTGACACCATTTTAAGCACTTTGCTTAGATTGTCTTTTGTAGTTCTTTCAATTATCATACAAATAACAATAATTATCCACATTTTTACAAATGAGAACAGTGAGGCACAGGGAGGTACGTAACTGGTGATGTTATACCCGAGCGAGTTAGAAGGAAAGTGCCACACTCTGAGTTCCAATTGAGAGTCCTTTATTGCCAGGGACCGAGAGTCAGCTCGCACTCAAAATCTCTCGGCCCTGAGGAAGGGGCTTGATTCCTTTTTATACCTTGCTTAAGATAGGAGAGGCGGAGTCTACCTGAAGCGGAATTTTACAGAAGCAGAACAAGCAATTTAGATAAGGAGGCTGGTAACCAGGAGGCAGGAGGTTCCCACGATTTTTGATTACTAAGGAGGATATACACAAGTGGTTCCTATGATTGCTGGCTACCAAGGGGTGGGGGTGTGTATGGTACTTGACATACAATCAATCAAGGGGGGTATTCACAGTTGCAAGTGGGTTTGTCAAGCAGGATATGGTTACAATGGTTATATGCCTCTATAGTTCTAAGTACAGCATGACCCAGCACAGGCGCATAACCCAGGTATGCACCCAGGGGAGAAATGGTGGGAGGGGTGAGGCAGAGGTTAAGATGGAGTCTGTCTGACTCTCAACAAGATAGAGTCTCTCTGGCTAACACAGGGTAGGTTAACACAGTACTAAAGTTGCAGAGAAGTGGAATATGAATCCAGACATTTTAATTTCAAAGCCCTCATGTTTAACCATTCAGGGGAAAAATGAGAGCTAGGCAAATAAAAATGTCTCCACTACCAGTTGTGAGCATACTGTGAGTGTATTGTCACTGGATTCTCCTGAAGCAGGGAAAAGATGGAGTTTGGGGTGTAAGATTGCTTTCACATCTGCAAAAGGTAAGAGAAGGGAACAGAATTGGGATGAAGGGGAAGTCAAACTTTGACGCCGATTTTCCAAACCTTGGTCAACTAGGTTAGTTCTGGAGCAAATTTTGCCCGTCAGAGCATCTTCTATTGTTTTCCTCCTATAGCAGTGCTATATGAGGTCACTCTGCTCAGTCACTGTGGTGGGTTGTTGCAGGAAAGACATAACCTCAGGCAAGGTGGTTCTCAGCAGTTGAGGCAAGTCCTAAAGGAGCCAACAGCATGAGGCTGTCTGCTGATCTCAATTCTTGCAGCTGTACAGAAAACCCTTTCTCAGAGGAAGATCTGGGATTGGAGCACATCTTTGTGCCTACCAAACCTATCATTTAGACCAATGTTCAGCCTTGACCACACATTGCAATCAGGTGGGGAGCGTCTGAAAAAATAATGGTGCCAGGGTCTTACTCTAGTCTCATTAAATCTAAATTGCTAGAGTAAATCACAACATCAGCATTTTATAGAATGTCCAAGGTGATTCCAATATGTGACCAGGATTGAGAATCATTGATTGAGGCCAAACCTAAGGAAATAGTTAAATTTTTGGAACTTCCAAAAATAAGGGCAAATATTTTCATTGCTTGAAAAACCACTTGTGCTTTTGGAAAATTCATTTGCGATAAGGTGTTTACAAACACATATTTCAACTCATTTTTCTACAACTTATTTTCATATATAGAAGCATAGATAAAAAGATACACACTCACAAAAAACACATAACTTCATGTAATTTTTTTCTGAAATATTTCAGAATCCCCCAAGCCTGCTCATATGGTGTTCAGAGAAGACAATTTTTATCCTTTTGGTCTTTAAATAGCTCTCTAAAAAACTTAAGTTCTTTAGCACCATAGAAGTTCAGATGGATGCATTTCCAATTATCTATTTATAAATGAAATTCTGACCTCGCTGCTGGAAAGGTCATGCCAAGTGTGATCTCCCAGCCATATGGCTGAGAAAATGAAGTGGTAAGTTTATTCTTCTGAGACATATGTTAATGCCTCAGCTAATTAGTCTTTTCCAAATTTGTGTCACTGCTATTAGAAGATATGAGACAGAGAAAACCTGTGGTATTTAGTTAATAATATACCAACTTACTTTGAAATGAAGCCAGGCAGGTAAACTGGTAATTTTAATTAAAAGACATGTGAGTAAAAGCCTTTAATTCTGAATTACATAATTACAAATTAATCTTTGCTGTTTCCACCTAAGCTGGAATGCTTTTATAATGAAGATTTAATGTGTGTATGATAGTAGTAGTTATTTTAATAAAAATTCCTAATTGTATTTTAGAACTGTGCCTGTCTCTGCCCCTGTACTACTGGTTTCTCATGCTTAAGACCACTTTCATCTCCCAGACATAGATTTAGCGCTAACTCGGACTTTGAAAGCAGTTCTGACTAAGAGACCAAGGTGACTATGAAATATCTAGTATCAGTGTATTTCTGGTTTAGCATTGTTACTGTCATGCCAGTCTTGCTAATAAGATGCCTCTCCTTGAATACTTAATTTTGCCTCCATTGCCCAATACCAGACCTCTGACATACAAAAGCTCATCTGAACGTACTGACTGTCTGACACTTCAATCCTTGTAACCATCAACCCATATTCTGTTTGGAGTAAGAAGATTGAATCTTGGTATTTGCACTGATTTTTGGCAAATGGAATATTTTGTCTTTTTTTCCTAATAGATGAATATTTTGGGTTTGATGATATGTCTTCAGACTCCTGTTTCTGAGTGTTTAACCCATGTCTTGGATTTCACTTTCTGGCACTTTGACCACTTTGTTGGTCTTTTGGAAAGCCAACTCATTTTAGAAAGTGTGATGTACTCTCCAAAGTGTTAGCATTGATTATGTTAATATAACTGCAAATTTTAAATGTCATTCTTTCCCGGCAGTTCTTTTATATGGATTTTAAAACTTTCAAATTTACTATTTCAAAAAATATTAATATACATGGAATAATGAGGACAATTTATAACAATCTGAATGATAGTCAATGAATGCAAAGAGTTGGGAAAAAAAAAAGCTCTGGGTCATTATATTCTATGTAGAATGTGAGTTGTTAATAGATTACTACTGTTATATCATCTAGTATAGAACAGGATTCGTTTACTGCCTATGACTAAGAGGTGGTAAAATGTTTATGATTTCCATGACTCAAACATCTTTCAGAGTTCTGTGCTTATTTTGCTGTTCTTAAATGAAAGAGGATTATGTCTACTTTTCTTTTTCATACTGGGGTAGTGGTATGCTTCCTGTCAAAAAAGATCACATAAATCATATTTTTTATAAAATACACATTTCTTTTGGCTACAAAATTTAAACAAGGCTTTAATACTTTGTGTAGGAAGCATTCTCTTACCTAAATGCTTGAAATGACTTATAGAAATGAAAAGAAGACTTAAATGGAAGTGAAAATACTAACGGGAAAGTATTAGGAAACAAAGTTTTCATGAATTGTGTACATAAATCATTAACTTTTCTGACACTTGGTTCTGCCACTTCTCTTTAAGGGTTGCTAGTCCATTGATCTTTAAGTCTATCAGTGACAAGATGTCAAACTAACATCTCTTAAGTATTTATGTTCTTGCCCTCTGTTATTCAAAGTTTTAAGAGAACTAAAATCTTTGTATGAAAACAAATGTATCTGTAGATATATGGAAGTATATGTGTATATCTTTCTTATCTATGTATATACCTATCCATCTACGTGTTCAGTGCACGCTAGTCACAGACCATCAGGAACAAACCCCTCTGTTGTTGAACAAAGTTATGTTTATTGGTGTTTCTTGCAGAAGGTGAGACCATACAACATGGAAACTGGTAAAGGAATGTTAGGAGGATGAGGGTTCTGGGAGGCATTTAGGGAAGCTTTGGATTGGGTGCTTCCAGAAAGCGCAGGGCTTGCCATTTGGTATTTTAGTAAGTTTTATCCGGGACGCAGGAGGAACAGAGAGAAGCTAAAATTCTAATGAGAAATAGCAGTAACTAATGTTAGTTGTGAGAGGCTCTTATTGATCACTTTTGTGGTTTTGTAATCTGCGTTTGTTTTTTATTATCTTTGTTCAGTTATGATTATGAAGTGGTCTTGTTTTTGTCTTGTTCCACCATGGTTACAAAGAGCCTTTTCCGATACTGGTATTCTGTAAAATCATTTATTTTCAATAAGAGAATTCATGGTCTAGTGGTGGGCACCAAGCCAGCTCCCAGCTCCTGGCTGTTAGGGCTTTCTACTTCCTTTCCCTCTCTATATATGTATATGTAATCCTATTTAGGATCAATTATTGTATTGTTTTCATGCTTTATTTACATTTGTGTTATGATTATATTGGCATCAAGTAGGACTACTTTTAAAAAAAGAGAAATTGTGTTAATATGTATAGAATGTAATAGCATCGATGGTGCTAGCATCAAATGATGTTTCTGTGTGCCCTATGATGAAGGGTACCCAGGTTGTTTTGGTATAGAAGAAGTATTGAGTTTTTACAAAGCATGTGGTATCAGATAGACAGGACAAATTCAAAAGGACCTGTGCTCTAAATTTTTACACTGTGAGCAGTGTTTTACGCACAACACCATTTCTTACATTGCACTTACATACTTGATAGGAATTTTACCAGTTTTGTAGTTTTCTTTTCATTTAATTTGCAAAAGTTTAATTTTATAAATGTATATGAATTATAACAGGCAGTGCTCAAACTACTTTTATAATGTACACACACAAATTGCATTAAATTAATAAGAATTAATCTTGTAACCATGAGATCTTTTTCTCTTAAATATTATTTCTGAGTACGTTTGATTAAAGCACCAGATGCTGTGCCTTCACCTCTGTACATGTTGCTTTCTATTTCATGCATTTTCTCATTTCTTTAGTCCTTTATGAATGGTCTTTGTTTTATGTCTATCTCCGGAAATCTTTCACATCCTTTAAGATCTATCTCAAATGCCACCTGTCTTTTCTATTTAATTTAGTGGAATTTTATCCCTTTCTTCTCTATGCTCATGTTATATCTCTATCCCAAAAATAAAGAACTGTCCATATACTCCATTGGTCTCTATTTATGTGGGTAGCAGTCTGCTAACTTATAAGCTTCTTCGGGGCAGGGAGCTCCATATTAGTTATTACCTTCCCCATATTGTTTTATATAAGTTTAGACCTGTAGAACTCACTAAATGAACATTATTTTGCATAAAATTAAACTGGTTAAATATTTGGAAATTACTAGGATTTCACTGAAACTTACAGATATCAGTGTACTAATTTTGAAATGAAAAAGGCCAAAGTGATTTAATAAATGCATGAAAATATAAAGTAAATGAAAAGAATATACTCTTTATTTGCCATGACAGTAATAATTATTGTTATTATAGCAAACACTTATTGCATGCTATGTATGTGAGTACTTAATGTGTAAAATGTCTTTTAATTTCTACATTAACTCTATGAGGTAGGTGTCATCAGTATCTCTATTTTACGGATGAGAAAACTGAGGACAGTGTGAATAATGTCCTCACCCAAGGTCATATACTTGCTAAGTCATGGAGCCAGTTTGCAAACCTAGTTTTGGCTCCACAGTCAATGGCATAATTAAAGAAACTAAATAAATTATAAAAATGCAAATTCTATTTAGACATAAAATTTACTTTCAAAGGTCAAAGTTAGCAATGATTTTGAGTGTCCATCATGAACTTTTGATAGGAGATCTGGAAGTAGATGACCAAGAAGTTCTCATTCAGTTCTACATTTTTAAGATTATCTGTGTTTCACAGTTTCCTTAAAATGAAGGCACATAATGTTTCTACATATTTCCTACTTGACTGTTTTAGAAAAATAATTCTCACGTTCAATTGAAATGAATATGCAAAGATGTTCCTATGAAGGAAATTTGAAAGCTCAAAATGCTTATTGCTGTCGCACAGTTAGAGGTCATTATTAGTCCCTATCAGCGCATAAACAAGTTCCTGTTGATGGAATTTTATAACACCATCTATTTCTAGCTATGTGGAAATCCTGTCTATTCACAGTAAAAATCTCAAGCTTTAATATTGGCAGCAAATAGACTGGAGCAGAAATTTTGCGCTGTTCCCCCTCCCGCCAGATTCAATATAGATGAATAACATTTAAAAGGCTAGAATTATGCTAGACATTTCAATTATTAAATGACAAAAATGTTCCCAGGAAGACTGTAAAGACTTTATTCATATTTGACCTGTGATCCAATTTTCCTCATTTTTTAAAATAATTTGTTTCCATGTTATGTTCAATAAATTGCAGATGACTCGTATTCATAAAAATAAGCTTAATTGCCATGTAATAGGGAACCTGGCCAGAACATATTTGAGGTGCCTAAATCAAGAGCAAATGAAGCTTGCGGAATGCCCCTCTTCTGCACCAAATCATATGTGAATGCATAAATTCACTTGTGAATAAAAAACAGATGCCATTAAAGAAAGTTTGAGTTCCTGAGGACACATTAATAACTAGCTCATGGACACACTAAGCAAAGCAAACTCCAGAGATAATTTAAAGGACCAACACACAGGAGTGGTTTCCCCAGAAAATCAGCCAATCGCAATTTACGTAGTAAAGCTGTTAAAGCTAAATACTCCTAGCTGACCTCTCAATAGCATTCAAATCTGATATCCACAATAAGCACTGAAATAGAATATTAGTTTTCAGTTGTTATGAAAACTTAAGGTTTGACTTTGTTGTTTGTTCTTTTCACCGTAGTTTTCTATCTCAGTTTGGAATCATCACATATGTTTAAATATATATTCTAAATTTTGAATAATTTTCCTTGAATGAACATTTTGAGCAAAGAAAAAAGGGACCCAGTGAAATGAGTGGCCCAGTGCTACTTGAACTCAAGCCTCCTGATTTTCTGGATAGTTGCTAGTGCCACCATATTCTATATGTGCCATCCAGTTTACAGAAAAAATATGAATTCTCACTTAAGTACGGTAATTTGAGTTTAAAATGACAAAGCGCTTTCAGTTTAGGATAAAAGGCTGGGTGCCGTTTCACATCTGATCCATTTGTAGAGCTCACTGAAATAAAAATATAGAAATGTAAGATAAATACAATGAATAGCATAATAAGAGGAGAGCACCAGGAAATGGAATGTTTCAACATGTTTCTGGAAATTAGAAAGAACCTGGGAGAGTGTTACTGGAGAAAACAGATTAGAGGACACCAGATCCCAGAATATTCTAGAGGGTTCTCCAGTAGCAGGGAGCAGGTTGGAAAAACCTTAGGAAATAATTGAAATATAGAAAGATCAAAAAAAATTCAGTTTACGAGGCTGGGAAACATGGCAAAACCATGTTTCCACCAAAAATACACACACACACACACACACAGCTGGGAAGGTGATATGCACCTGTAGACCCAGCTACTCAGGAGGCTGAGGTGAAAGGAGGTCGAGGCTGCAGTGAGCTGTGATCATGCTGCTGTACTCTAGTGTGGGCAACAAAGTGAGACTCTGTTTCAAAAAAGTGAAGAAATAAAAAAGAGTTGAAAAGCAATTGATGTTCTTTATAGAGAAATATTGATTGATTCTTCTATCTCCCAGAGATATACTACCAAGCATATCACAAACAAACTAACAATAACACATTATCTAAAATAATTTGTAAGAGAGCTAAGATCTCTATAGTCGTTATTACACTCAAAAATAGAGCCCTACTTTTTCTGGCATCCCAGGATTTATACATCTAAAAGTAGTCTCCTAGCCTACTCACCCTAAGTTGAAGCCAGCCAGTGAGATTCCCCACCTCCCAGAAATGTTTCCCATTCAGGGTAGAAGACTACAGACACACCTACTCTTTTATGTAATGGCGGAGTGAGCTCGTACTGACACTCAATTTTAATTCTTAAGTTATTAGTGAACCAACAATCATATGTTGGAGGTTGGATTTCTCCTGAATCCAATTCTGAGATGAGTGTTGTGCAGGAAGCTTATAGGAAGTGCTCTTGAGATCAACACCTGTACGGTAAGAAAAGAAAAGCAAAGTTGGGTACAGGGTGAAGTCAGGCTGATTTATAAGGATGCTGCTGACTCTGCAGGGAACTCTGAGGCTGGATGACACTTTGAAGGTTTCAGGGCAAGGACTGTGGAGGCTTTATGTTCCATTGTTTACCAGACATTGAATATGAGTTGCCCTGGGAAAAACACATAACCATTGGCCAGGTGGAACCCACTTGCTGAAGCAGCCTAAGCATGAGACAACTGAGTGAGTGGTCAGGTGACAACCATCGCAGCAGGTAGGGGAATAAATCCTTCAGTCCTAAAAAGGACTGGCAGCATACCAGGGTACATTCCAAACCACAGATGTATCAAGAAAAAGTCAGTATAAAAGAGAAAAAGTTTTAAAATAAAATGAAAGCTACCCTAAGAGAAAAAGAAATAATTTTAGAAAGAGAAGACATTTAATAAAAGCTTCAATTAGAACAAGGAAGAGTTGTTTTAGATTAATGCTAAAATAAATATAAAGTTCAATTAAAAGTATAGAATATAAGCAAATTTCTATGACTGTAGGGCAAAAACCAAAAAGTCACAAACAGATGAAGAGGTGAGTGGTCACTGTAATATCTAACTCAAAGGAGTACAGGATGAGAGAACACAGAAAATGCCAAAAAAAAAAAAAAAAAAAAAAGAGGGAAATAGTAGATTTCCTTCAGAGGAGGGTCAATTCTTCACCCTGAAGGGGCTCTTGATGCAATTAATAGTCTCTTTAGGGTGGTTCAGGTAGTGGGATCTTGGAACCATGGAGAAAGACATAAAATTCTAGAACACTAAATGCATAATTGTTATTAACAATGTAAACTGTTTATTGGACTTTAGATTACATAGTCAATTTAGGACTAAGCACAAAATATTAAAGTTTTAGAATGGAAAGTAAATGTTAAAACCCTTGATAATGTAAAAGTTAGAGCATAATTGCCTGAGGCTAGATTTGATTTGAAAGAGGCTTAAGAAAGGACAGAGAGATTAATTGCATCTAACATTATTTTAAAGAGATGGAAATGTTAGGTTTATGATTAGGTTTACCATACCTACAAGTGAAGTTAGCTTGTTACTGTTTCACAGATGCTGGCAAAAGACCCAAGACTCCTGGATCAGAGACAAAAGATTTATTACTCACAGCACAGCAAACAGTAGAGTATTACGTTGTAACAGTTCTCCTTTCCCCCAAAGTGACATGTGGATAAATATATTAGTCAGGGTTCTACAGAGAGACAGATGGATGATTTTCTCTTTTCATACATCTCTCTTCCACAAGAGAAGGAGATGTATGAAAAGAATTTTATTAGGGGTATTGGCTTAATTGATTATGGAGGCTGATAAGTCCCATAATAGGCCATCTGCAAGCTGGAAAATCAGGAAAGCCCATTGCATGGCTCAGTTCAAGTCTGAAGGCCTCAGAACCGAGGAAGATCATGGGGTGTATTCCTCAGCCAGAGGCCAAGGTGCTGAAAGTCCCAGGAATGAGCAGTGTGAGTTCTGGAGTCAAAACTCAGCGAGTCTAGAATTTTAACATTCAAGGAAAGGAGAAAAAGGCCATCCTGGATCAAGAAAAAGGTGTCCTGTCTCCAGAAAGTAGAGGGAGAGAATTCACTCTTCCTGCACCTTTTTGTTCCAACTAGACCTCCAGTCTACTGGATGGTGCTTGCCCGTATATATATAGATGGTGGATCTTCCCCACTTAGTCCATCAATTCATACAACAATATCTTCTGGAAATACCCTCAGAGAAACAACTGGGAAGGCCCAACCATTCAAATCTAAAGCAAAACTACCTGGGCTTTCTTGTCAATAGAAGAGGGATGGGCTTGGTGCCTACTGATAAAATGAGAATAAACAATACCAGTTATCTGATGATCTCTTAATCCAGTCAAGTTGACACCAAAAATCAGTCATCACAATTGATCTGGCATGATGATGCGTGCACAGTGGGGTTGCATCATCAGTGAGGAATACTGAGCTTGGTGATTCCATGTCTTTCATAGCAGTTATTAAGCAAGACTGCTTTGCCCCAAAAGGAGACATCACCTCACTGTCAAGGTCACTCCCTGTAAGTACAATCCTAGTAAACAGCAGTCAGGGCTTTGCCTGCTGGGTAAACAGAATAGGTTGTATAGCATGAGAAACCTATGGAAGATTTTTTTTTTCTTTCAACAGGTAGTCAAGATACTAACTGAAGTTAAAGAAACAAGAAATAGAAGTATAGGCCTATCAGTTAAAGTTCCAAAGGTCATTAGTAAAACAACTAAAAATAGTATATAACTATCAAACAGTGGGAGGAGAAATGCATATATAATAAACCTCAATATTTCATGATTAGAAATTAACAAATATGGTCTAAAGTTAACACATCTGATAAAAGCAATAAAAGTATATCATTTAGAGAAGTGGAGGTAGCCATCTAAAGAACTAAAACCATAAACATTTAAAATAGATTGACTTCAGAGTGAGATTAAAGATGTGTGAGACAGGGTCATTTTCATCCTACTTTTGTTTTGTTTTGTTCTTGTTTTTTGAGATGGAGTCTCCAGCTCAGGCTGGAGTGCAGTGGCATGATCTCAGCTCACTGCAATCTACGCCTCCCAGGTTCAAGCGAATCTCCTGTCTCGGTGTGCTGAGTAGCTGGGATTACAGGTGTGCACCACCACGCCCGGCTAATTTTTGTATTTTTAGTAGAGACAGGATTTCACAATGTTGGTCAGGCTGGTCTTGAAATTTTGACCTTGTGATCTGCCCACCTCAGCCTACCACAGTGCTAGGATTATAGGTGTCAGCCACTGTGCCCAGCCCATCCTACTTCACTGAAACTCCTAACATGTCCATCTATGTATATGTATATATGTATACTTTATACATATACAAATATTTACACGCGTGCGCACACACACACACACACACACACATATATGTTTTCTGGAATGCTAGGCTTGATATACTTTCAAATTAATTATGGGAAGTAACACAAGAAACATCCTGTAACATATTCAATTATAGATGACTAAACTTGTCAACAACCAAAGAACATTCAATATGTTGAAATTAAATGAATAAAATAGTAGTTTAGGATAAAAAGTCAAGTTTTATATTCAGTCAGCTGAGACTCCCTACTTTCATTCAAATTAGGAGACAATTAAAAAAAATCAATTTAGCAAGCATTTCTTGAGTGTCAATTGCTAATGTGTCAGACAGTGTTTTTGGTGACAGGAATACAAGATTAATCTTCTTCTGATGGAATTCCCAGGTTAA
The DNA here is from genome assembly GCF_009761245.1 of Sapajus apella. Taxonomy (NCBI): domain Eukaryota; kingdom Metazoa; phylum Chordata; class Mammalia; order Primates; family Cebidae; genus Sapajus; species Sapajus apella. The sequence goes on along the minus strand of NW_022436969.1, from coordinate 3,221,340 downwards.
CAGGAGAAGAAAGGCACATAAACCAGTAATGATAATACATCATGTTAATTTCAATATCTAATTTTCAAGTTTGACATGTTTTGATGATTATCCGTTTGTATTTTAATTTAAACATTATCTTATAATTGAGAGTTAAATATGTAGCCTCAGATCATCTTTTCTTCTTTACATGTGTAAGAAGTATAACATATTTTAATGCTAAATTTGCCTTTATAAGCCTTTGCTTATTAGGAAACTGGTTAGAATATTGCTTACGACAAAAGAAAAATCTGTTCATTTACATTTTATTTTTCTTAACCTTAATTGTCTCCTTTCACTCTGGATAAATAGAAAGATTAATTCTGAGACATTCCTAAAGCTTTTCTGGGCTCTAAATTAGATCAAGTTGCGAGTTTTCTTCGTCATTACACTACTTCTTCCCTGCTGACATGAAGTCTCTTGTCTCTGTCACTTGTCTGTGGCATGTGCTGTTTGTCTTCCCAATTAAATTGAGAATCCCTCATGATTATCATTCAGCAAGTTAAGAAAATATCTGGGATTTAAAATTCTCATTTGCATAAAAATATGTATGAATACGATTAAGCAAATATTGCCATTTTTTATGAAGTTTCAACAACTGGAAATAAGAAAGCTTATTAAGGAGTAACAATTTTATAAAATTATATTACAACATGATCAGAGTACTATCTATTAGATTACTATTTAAATGCAATACAAGTATTTCTATAAAACTGTTGTACATTAGATATTCTATGTTATCAGAGTGGTGGTCAAATGAATTTCTATTGAATAATAACTTAAATCAATCCAAGTATTCCCCTAACATGGGTACACCAAATTTTGCCAGGATCATCCACGATTTATGCAGCTCATATAATAATTGTGGAATATGGAAACATTATGTGAATTTTAGGCAAAATGTTAGGATGTAAAATTATATGTACATTATTACTATAATCATGTAAATAATATATTTATGCATATAAACAACTATAGCAAGCACATAAAAATGCAGCACTGTGTTACATAGCATTATGAGTGGTGACTATTTTAGGATTTACAAAACTTTCTGTAATGCTGTTAAATGATCTCTCTAAATAAAATTTAAGTGTATGTCGCAGAACGCTCTGTACTGTGTGACATATATATTTTTAATTTATAGATGTCTCTCTCTTTTTTGCCAGTAAAGGGATGAGTAGGGCATACATTAGATGATATAGTCCTTCTAATTTATGGATAAGAGTACATGTGGCACACATTTTTATCATTTTAAACAGCTCTACATTTTCATGGTTAAAAACTTAACATTTAAATTAAAAAATTATGAGGTATGAAAACCTTTAGATAATCTTAGTTAGCCTCTTTTGTATTCTCCAATGATTCTCTCCTGCTGATATTCACACCTTTAACTAGTTCCCTCGCATAATGAATCAGAGGTAGTTGGTGTGACCATAAGTGAATCTGACATTGTATGACTTCTAAGGCAAGTCCTCTTAACTTCTTCCTTGGTCTTATGGATCATGTGTATTGGGAGGAAGCCAATAACCACACCATAAGGACACTCAAGTAGCCATGTGGAAGAGCCCAAGAGGATAGAAACTGAACCCCCAGACAATAGCCAGCATCAACTTACTGGCCATGCGAGTGAGCCATGTTGGAACCAAATTCTGTAGTTTCACTCAGACTTCAGATGACTGCAGCCCTAACAGGTTTGCAAAATATCATGAGAGACATTGAGCTGGAGCCCCCCAGCTGAATTCCTGACCCAAAACACCAGTGCAAAAGAATATATTATTGTCATTTTAAGTGACTACATTTTAGGTTTTTTTGTGCAGCAAAAGATAACTAAAGCATAATTCATGGTCTTTCCATTTTTTAGAAGTCATGAGGAGCTCTGTGCTGCCTTTTAGATATCCCTGAAGTAAGATGCCATACATATGGCCAATAAATGTCTTCTGAAGCAGTAGGGGCATTGTTAGATATGTCTTGTCGTGATGGCCCTGGGATGCTTACTGTACTAGTCCATTGGTAATTTATAAAGAAAAGAGGTTGGTCAAGTATGGTGGCTCATGCCTGTCATTCCAGCACTTTGGGAGGCCAAGGTGGGTGGATCACGACGTCAGGAAATTGAGACCATCCTAGCCAACATGGTGAAACCCTGTCTTTACTAAAATATAAAACAAAACAAAACAAAAACTAGCAGGGCATAGTGGCATGTGCCTGAAGTGCCAGCTACTTGGAAGGCTAAGGCAGGAGAATCGCTTGAACCTGGGAGGTGGAGATTGCAGTGAGCCGAGATCGTGCCTCTGCAGTCTAGCCTGGGACAGAGCAAGACTCTTATCTCAAAGAGAAAAAAAGGAAAAGAAAAGAAAAGAGGTTTAGCTGGCTCATGGTTCCACAGGCTGTACAGGGAGCATGACGCTGGCATCTGCTAGATTTCTGGAGAGGCCTCAGGAAACTTACAATCATAGCGGAAGGCAAACAGGGTGCGAGCACTTCACATGGCCAGAGCAGGGGGAAAAATGTATGAGGGACGGTACAACACACCTCCAAAAAACTAGATCTCATGAGAATTCACCATTGCACAATGTCACCAAGGGGGATGGTGTTAAACCATGAGAAACTGCCACCATGATTCAGTCACGACCCAACAGGCCCCGCCTCTAACATTGTGGATTACAATTGAACATGAGACTTGGGTGGGGATACAGATCCAAACCATATCATCCACCATGATGACTTTTCCTATCACTGATCACCTGATGCCTTCTTGTTACTTATTCTGAAATGCCAGGAACACAAAGTCCTAATATATGTGTACAACAGAAAGGTGACACTCAAATGGATAGACATTTTCTAACTAAGCAGAAGTATGTCAAATACTTTGCTTAGCACAGTCATTGTATTTGTTCAACTCCTTAGATTTTTTTTTGATTATGAGAAAATATATTCTCTTTTTGTTATTTAGAAGCATGGTGCTTCAAAGTTACAGAACAGTGCATAGATGAACATAAAGTATACCATTTAGATAATGTGAAAATAACATTTCTTTGCACAAGAGATTCTTTGGTAAAAAGGAAAAGCAATTCAACAGTGCCAGCTAAATATAATTTTCTGCACCTGATTTTAAAAATGAGTAATTATGAGATAACAAATGATAAAAAAGACTGGTAGTTCATAACTTTTTAGTGTTATTTATATTGATGTAATCTAGCTACCTAAAATATAATTTCAGGTTCAAAAGGCAGATTTCAAATCTTATATTTATTATTATAAATGCTGTGAATTTGCTGAAATGAAAAGTTACAGAAAATCTAGTTAAAAATATAATTTTAGCAATATAACTGTAAAAACAAAAAGTGGGAGAGGACACATTTTTACATTTATGCCAAATGAAGAATATTGAAGGAAGTGGGAAGCAACCTGAACAGAAGTTGATGCCGTCACTGATACAAAGAAGGATTTGGGATCTTCTTAGTTATGATCTAAGGCCTGTTTGTTAACTTTGTAGGATCAAACTGGCATTCCTTGTCTTAGAAACATATTTTCTACTCTGTTTCTGCTCCACTCAAATTCATTGTTTCATTTCTGACTTATTTGCTAAGGTATACTCTGCAGTATTTATCAATATCTCTTCTATACCAAAATCAAAGAGAAAAATGAAATACTACATAAGACGCTTTGGGACCTGAGTACATATTAGAATACAATGCAAATAATAATCACAGCTTTCTCCAGCTCAATTTGCTACTTCAGAGATTATATTGTTTATTACCCAACTGTAACTTGCTGTTGTGGCATTGACTGGCATTTCTGTTGTCCCCATATGTATTTCTAACAGGGTAACTAATATTATAATAACATTTGAATTCCTTTGTCATAATGAATGTGGCAACCACTTTCTAAAAATTTCTCAGTTACTTAGTCTAAACCAACCTCCCTACTTCTATGTTGTGGATTAGATACAATATCCATGTGGACCAACCTAAAGAATAAACTAAGGTGGGCATTGGAGTTCTTTAAAAATAGGTGATGTTTAGTTCTTTTCTTTTTGCAAAGTGTGAGATTTATTAAAATTCTGACTCAAGTGAAATGTAAACCAAGAGAAAACCTTGATACAGTTAAGAGAATTTGAACAATAAGTATTTTATTTAAAAATAAATTCATTAAAAAATAAGTACTGATTTCTATTTATGTGATAATGGTGTTGTGCTCATTTCTCAAGAAGCTCTTGTCTTTAAGAGATACTGACATTGTTTTAATTGCATGTACTTAAGGTATACAAATTATTGATTTGATAGATCTATATATTATAAAATGATCACCAAAATCAAGATAATTATCATATCTATTTCATCACATAATTACTTAATTTTTGGAAATGAGAATACAAGATTTACCCTCTTAGCAATTTCAAGTTTTCAGTATGGTAAGCAGGATATTGTGCTGGGAGGAGTATACCAAGCACTGGTTACCAATCCCAGGGGAGAACTTTAAACATTTGGCTAATTTCTGCTAAGCTTCTTGGATCTGGCAAGAGGCTTTGCACAAACCTAGCTGCCAGAATTATGAGACCAGTGAGACAGAACACTCACACAAGTGAGGCAAAGCAACTTTATTACACATAGATAGGCAGAAAGAATCAACAGAAAGCTAGGACCCATGGTGAGCAAGTCCATCAAAGCTCGGAAAAGCTGCACAGAATCAATGAAGTATCACCAGCACATGACCCATTTCAAACCACAGCTGAGCAATGAAAAAAAATACTATACTCTGTGTTTTATACTTACAGGTGTGTGTGAGGGTCACTAAGATTACTGAGCTCAAGCATTATAGGACACCCTATTCTAGGAGGGACAAGGACAAAGCATAGGCTGTTCTGGACAGTTCCTACTTATCTCAGGATATTGCAGTCTCAGTACATTCTACCCAAAAATTGCAAACACGAAGGGGAAGATCTGGTCACCAAAGATCATTTGGAGACCTGCCCTCTTGCAAAGTGCAGTATTGTTACCTATAGTTGTCATGCTATACGTTAGGTCTCCAGAAGCTATTTATACAATTTCAAGTCTTCAGACTAGAAATCTGTAATGATTAATTATATGTCAGCTTGACTGGGTTAAGAGAGGCCTGGATCACTGGTAAAGGACCCTTATTCACCAGTGTAGACAGGTATCCAATCCAGTAAGGGCTGAAGTGAAAAAAAAATTTGCCCTCTGAAAGGGTAAATTATTTCTCCCTGCTTGAGTTGAGACATCCACCCACTCCTGTCCTCGGACATCAGTATTTCTGTTTTTCAGGCTTTTGGACTCAGATCTGGACTTATATCAACAGCCCCCTGATTCTCAGGCCTTCAAACTTCGGCTGAATTATATTACCAAATTTCCTGTTTCTCCTATTTGCAAACAGTAGACGATAGTAGGACTTTTCAGCTTGTGTAACCATGTGATTCAACTTTGATAAATTTCTTTCTTTCTCTCTGTATATTATGTATCCTGTTGATTCTGTGTCTCTGATAAACTCTGACTTATACAAAACCTTTAGGATGACAAAGCTTCATTGTATTCCTCAGAGTCCACAATGTAATAGGGTTTTGTTTTTTTCACTCTATGTCTTGTTGTCTGGTCATTCAAGCAGCATTGCATGTGTTTCAGTGTTCCACAACTTCTCCATGAAAACAGCTCCTCCAACTTTTGTCTGCATTTTTAATTTGATAAGGTCATATTCCAGATTTTGATTTGAGCCAGATCAGTCAGTGTCCTTAACAGTTATTATACCACCCACTTGTCCCTTCTTCACTGCTCACTTTCATTCCTTACCAGGGACTTCTCAAACAACTCCACTTCCAAATTTTTTTTCAGCCAAAAATTCTGGAAAAAATTGACACCCAATACACCTGTTTCTTTGGATCATCTTGAGATATTCTGAGATATGTCCTAAAGGGAATCAGAATATACTATCTTAATATATACTTTTTTTGGCAGAATAATTATTTTGAGCTGAAGACTTTTGAGATTCTACAGATTCGCAAAGAAACGTTCCCAGAGCTTCCCTTAGCTGGGTAAAAGCAGACTTCTGAGCAGTAAAGAGTGTCATAAATCCCCTCTCCAAGGGAAGTTTTATTAAAAGAAAGAGAAAATCAGCACCAGGATGAACCTGCAGACACACAAAATCTTGTTAAGATAGCTCTTATCTTCCATTAGTTTCCCATGATATTTACTTTCCCATAGTTTGTGGCACCTGGAAGCCACAAATCCTTTTCCTTTGTTTTATCACATCTCTAAAATTTATTGTTATTTGTTAAAATCGTATGTAAGCTCTAAGCCCTATCTGCTTCTTTGAGTCATCATTTCTTTTTTAGGAAGGCTCCTGGGTCATATCAATTATATCAGATAAAATGTGTATGCCTTCTCTCCTATCACTCTGTCTTCAGTCTAATTATGGGGGCCTCAGGCAATGAACCTAAGAGAAAAGAGGAAAAAAAAATTTCTCCTCATACAGTTCGAATCTGAGTTTAGGTTCAAGGTGAGCACTTAAGTTTCATAGACTTGAAAGCAATATCAGAGTTTCACATTCTTTTTTCTTTTACTTTTGCTAGCATGTGATCAGTTGGAAATTATTTCCACAACTTATATTTGTGACAATATCATAGAGGTGAGTTAGAAATAGGACAAGTCACACTGTAAACCCTCTGTTCCTAATTTTGTTAAATAATCAATGCTGGGTAAAATAAATTAGGGAAAAAGAAGAAACAAAATCAGAAACAACTGTAGCCTAAAAAGTAAATGTGAAAGGGATAAGAATGATGCTGATAGTTCACCACTCTTAACTTTCCTATAATTTGAAGAATTAAGTTCCAGATTTTTGGAGTAGAGCCACTTTACCATCCTGTAAAATTTTCTTGTATAATAAATGTCAAAAAAGGATTGTTATATCCCTTATTTTTAAGTTATAAATAACTTCGGAGGGTCAATATGCCTTGAATCAGAATTGAGTTTTTCTCATCAGCAAGCTGTGTAAGACTTGTTTTAAATAAACATTTACTAACTGATTAGTTTATTGTCAATTATTTCTAAATGCTCCCTATACATTAATTCCGCTCCTTTCTGACACCACTGTCAGTAAGATTTAACTCTGTCATTATATGTATAATTGGAAGTTTATTGGTTAGTTTGCACAGAAAAAAAAAAAAAGAATTTTTTCCCCAAACGTTAGCAATCTGGAATTTGGAAGTTCTACTTTAATTCTTTGTAGCCTCATTTCTTTTTTCATACTCTTATTTCTCCATTCTGTAGGGCGCTTTCCTCAGTGTGATTACAACTGGGTCAGGACATGTCCATATTCTAGCTCTTGTGAAGGAAAAAAGAGAAGTGACAATAAGAAATTCATGCCCCATAGGTAACAAGGAAGATATATACATTGCTTCCACTCAAATTTCATTGATTAGAAGTTAGACACAGTCACAACTAGCTGCAAGGGAGAGTAGGAAATTTCGTCTGTACCTGGGTCTTCTAGATACAAAACTAAACTATATCACTATTGATGAAGGAGAGACATATCTTCAGGGAAAATGAGCTTAGCATCTACATTAAAATGAATGCTTTGGCCAAGTCTCTATGATTATAAATAACATTGTTATCTATAGTCCATGAGTTGTGAAACAGACTGCCCTGGAAAATATACACAACATAGATAGTCAGAGCTATTTAGAAGCCTCTTGAAGTTCCCACTTGTATTGAGGAGGTAAGTTTTGTGTTACAAATTAAAGAAGGATTTTTGAGGACTATTTTTTTAATTGTACTTTAGGTTCTGGGGTACATGTGCAGATCATGCAGGATTGTTGCATAGGTACACACATGGCAAGGTGGTTTGCTGCCTTCATACCCCCATCACCCACATCTGGTATTTCTCCCCTTGTTATCCCTCCCCACCCTCACCACCCCCCACTGTTCCTTCCCCAGCACCCCTCCAACTGTCCACAGTGTGTGATACTCCCCTCCCTGTGTCCACATGTTCTAATTGTTCAACACCCGCCTATGCGTGATAACATGAGATATTTGGTTTTCTGTTCTTGTGGCAGTTTGCTGAGAATGATGGTTTCCATATTCATCCATGTCCCTACGAAGGACATGAACTCATTCTTTTTTATGGCTTCATGGTATTCTATGGTGTATATGTGCCATATTTTCTTTATCCAGTCTATCATAGATGGACATTTGGGTTGGTTCCAGGTCTTTGCTATTGTAAACAGTGCTGCGATGAACATATATGTGCATGTGTCTTTATAATAGAATGATTTATAATCCTTTGGGTATATCCCCAGTAATGGGTTTGCTGGGTCAAATGGAATTTCTATTTTTAGATCCTTGAGGAATCGCCACACTGTCTTCCACAATGGTTGAACTAATTTACGCTCCCACCAACAGAGTAAAAGTGTTCCTATTTCTCCACAGCCTCTCCAGCATCTGTTGTCTCCAGATTTTTTAATGATCACCATTCTAGCTGGCATGAGATGGTATCTCAATGTGGTTTTGATTTGCATTTCTCTAATGACCAGTGATGATGAGCATTTTTTCATATGTTTGTTGGCCTTTGAGAACTATTTGTTTTAAAACATCTGGGTTATGAAATCCTAAGAGGGAGAATGTGTATTGGTTTATTAGTCCATAACCTCAAGCCTTATGAAGTGGACTTTGAAAAGATGAGAGAGCTTCATGCTTTTCTTTCATTGTTTCTGGAAAATAGGCACTTCTACCTAGAGTATTCAGACATTAAAGATTGCTCTGCAAATTGTGGCTTTTTTCAGCCTCTCCCTTCTGCACCAAAAAAAAAAAAATTTCTTATGGAATAAATGTTGTGCACAACTGAAAAAGGTTCATGCTATTTTTTTAGGTTCTATGCATCCTGGTTGCTTGGAATGAGTGAAAGACTTCAGCTGAGAGAAGCTGAAAGTATGCCAGGTTATTAGGGGCATTAGCTGGGTCAAAGGGATATTGAAATTCAGTGCCTCCACTCCAGAGATCTTTAGAAAACCCTGTTGATAAAGCAAAGCTGAGTTTATTAAACTTATTGCAGCAAGAGAGGACACCTTCTTGACAGTCTTAATATTATCTCAAGAAGAGACAGTTGGGGCAGTGTGTATATGGAGCTAAGAGCTGGGCTGAATGATTTTAAAGCAGTATATACCTGGAATTGAACATACATAATAGCTATGGATTTGTAAACAGAGAAAGAAGAGGATCATGAAACAAATTTTCATGCGCAAACAATATATTGGTTTAGTCCTGATGTGTGAGCTGTTAGCCTTCATAAGCAAACTATTTTAATTATTTTTTCTTATTGAGAGCAAGTAGCCTAGGAATGTTTACTTTATCTCAGAATTTTTTATATAAGAACAGAAAATTTATTTTATTCTTAGAGACCACATATGACAGATGGGCAGAATTGAGGTGAAACTCAAGGAACCCACTAAATAGTCAGAAGAAAAATACATTTCAAATGTTTTACCAGTTTCTGAGAGCAGTGAGGCTAGATCATGAAACGATTGCTCAAGTGAGAAATCACCTGCCCAGCCATTCTTCTCCAATCTCACAGACTTCTAGGTGCCCCAACATCTACCCACTCATCTTAGCACTCTCCCTGAATGAGCAGAAACCACTGTTCAGTATTTGGAAGAGAATGAGTCAACCATCAGGTGGGAAAAGACAAGGAGTTCATAATTGTGCCACTTTCTCCAGCTGCAGGCTTCCTGATTATCCCAGGCCCACAGTAGACAGAAAAAAAATTGTAACATTAAATGAATTTTAGTACTTTTGACTATTAAATGAAACTTATTTTTATAATTACTAAATTGAGGCAGGGTTTAATGACCTAAAAGTTCACAGGAAAGTAGCAGTGCTGACCTTGCTTTCATCCTGAGTTAGAAGGGTCACTTTGATAGGGATATTGACACACACACACACACACACACACACACACACACAAAGAAAAAATGAAATAATAAGTGCTTTATGGTATGATACAGAGTAGCTATTTGTTCAATATATGTGCTTTATGGTATGATACAGAGTAGCTATTTGTTCAATATATGTATGTAATGGTTATATGTGGCTCTAGTTGTATTGTCATTGTATTTCTTACTAGATCCTTGAGCCATTATGTCATATCTACCTGTGCATGTATGTGTGCATAGACACAAGGTGATTTGGCATGAGAAACGGGAAGATATTCAATAATTTTCACTTGGTAATGTAAGCCAGCTATTAGTATCAATTTGCTATTTCCTTGAGATACTGTCCATATTTGGATATATGTCTATGAAACTAGGGTAATTTTTCAATTTGATCAATTCTGGGAAAATCTGTGTTTATAATTCAATCTAAGCCTAATTTAGGAATTTTTATGATTAAATAAAATGGGATTTTTAATGTATTGTCTTCAATATTGTCAAATTAGTCATTAAATATCAGTTTTTTGTGTGGGAATATATGATATGTAGATACATACAGAGCCTTACACTGGCTGATATATAAGAAATGTTGTAATAGTGATTCTTACATATTTTTTAACTTTAGTGATGCTTTCTCCATGCTGAATATTTGAGAACCACATTGAAAACTTTTTCGACATGACAGGCCAAATCTAGTGAATATCTTTCAATCTAATGTGTTCCACAAAAGAGTTTTCCAATGAGAAATAATCTGGGATCCAGAAACAGAAGTATTTTATCCATCAATGACATACTATACAACTCTGGGAAAACTCTTTATTCTCTATGGCTTACTATCTGCACTTCTCACATGGAGAACAATTATTGCGTACCAATAAAAAATTTGAAAGCTATAGGAAAAGACTACCTTATTACTTTGTATCCCCTAGAAGAAAAGAGTTGGGGTTTTGTGGAAGGTGTTTTCCCCTCATATTGATACATTTTCTTCAGAACCGAGCTGTTCATTTTGTGATATGCAACTCTAATAACTGTAGAAAATGAGTGTAAATTAGTTCAACCATTGTGGAAGACAGCGTGGCAATTCCTCAAGGATCTAGAAATAGATATACCATTCAATTCATTACTGGGTATATACCCAAAGGATTATAAATCATTCTATTATAAAGACATACACACACATATATTTATTGTGGCACTTTTCACAACAGCAAAAACTTGGAACCAACCAGAACACATGGACACAGGGAGGGGAATATCCAGGGGTAGGGCGATAGAGGAGGGATAGCATTAGGAGAAATACCTAATGTAGATGACAGGGTGATGGATGCAGCAAACCACCATGGCACATGTATACCTATGTAACAAACCACATTCTACACATGTACCCCAGAGCTTAAAGTCAAGAAAAAAATTGAGAAGGTACATGGTGAGGAAAGACAGGCTAGGGCAGCTAATTAAATATTTATCCTTGTTTTCTAATAAATTTTCAGTAGCACAAATACCCTGCTATTTTAACCTTCTGTGATTAAATATTTCATTGAACTGGAAGGTGATTTTTAATCTCAGTGTTTTTTTTCTTTCCCCTAATATTTAGCTTGAAATTGCACTTCTTGCTTGAGAGGTAGATGATGATGGTAGTAGGAAGAGGGGCCATCAGGAAAGAACACAGAACATCCCCATAAACTCCACTTCATAATTCGAATTTGAGTTTGCCATCATGTAATGTTTTCTGGAGATGGAGCAGAAGGAGTATAGACAATGCTGTCAGGCAAAGCGGGCTTTGAACACAGTACAGTCAACTTATTTACATGAACTCAAACCTCAGTGTTCTTTATTTGTGACTTTGGGATAATAATGATTACCTCATGGCTCTTGTGAAACTTAAGTGAGGGAATGAATGTGAGGTAGTGTTGCTGAATCTTCCGTGCTCATGGGAGGTGCACAGCCAGTCAACCTTCCTATCTTTCCTTTCTTACCATAGTAATTAACTTCCCTTTCAGTCGACTAATTGGTCTAATTGAAAAAGTTTAATTGTAGGACTTATAATTTTACATATTTCTGATTTTTAAAAATCTTTTTTCCCCTAGTAATTAGTTCCTTAAAATAATTTATTATTCCTTTTTGGAATTTTGAAATAATTAAAAAGTAAAAATTACTTCAGCTAGTGCTTTTGTAAAGTTTGTACATGTTTGTGCGTGTGTATGTGTTTTAAAGCAGTTTATATATTCAAGCCAGAGGCAGGTAACCTTGCTGCAGAGAAGGCAAGAGAAAAGATTGCTGCCTGTATCCTTTGGCTAGATGTATGTTTGCTCGTTAGGATGGCAAATGGGGATAATGTATTTCAGTGAGTTCCTGTGTGAGATGCATCTTGCAAGGTAAAACATCAAAAGGAGTTGTTACGTAAGAGTGGCAAATAAAAGAAAAAGTATTACATTATACCCTATTTCAAATTTGAGAAATTAATTCTAGGACACATATTTATTTTCCTTTTTCAAAGCCCATCATCCAAGTTCTTTACAGACTAATTCAAGATATGGCTGATTATTCTCTTTTAATGTGATCAAGTGAGAAAGCTTCACAGATAGACCTCGAGGGACAGCAGATAAGAGCAATGTGGCCCAGCCTGGGCTGGACCTATCACTCCTGTCACACAGATTTATTAAGCCTTTTGAACTGCAGATTCTTGATCCTTGAAATCCCTGCAACTTTGATTCTGACCCCAAATTCTTCATTTTGTGAGATTCTTCAAATCGGATGTAGTATTTACAAAACCTTTAAAAGAACAGTGTTCAATATCATTATATAATGGCTGTACATCTGAATTTGGTTTGGCTCTGTGTCCCCACCCAAATCTCATCTTGAATTGTACTCTCATAATTTCCACATGTTGTGGGAGGGACCTGGTGTGAGACAGTTTGAGTCATGGGGGTGGTTTCCCCCATATTGTTCTTCTGGTAGTTATAAGTCTCATGAGGTCTGATTGTGTATCAGGGGTTTTTGCTTTTGCATCTTCCTCATTTTCTCTTGCCACCACCATGTAAGAATTGCCTTTCACCTCCTGCCATGATTCTGAGGCCTCCCCAGCCATGTGGAACTGTAAGTCCAATTAAACCTCTTTTTCTTTCCAGTCTCAGGTATGCCTTTCTCAGCAGTATGAAAATGGACTAATACAGTAAATTGTACCAGTAGAGGGGGGCAGTACTGAAAAGATACACAAAATTGTGGAAGCGACTTTGGAACTGGGTAATATGCAGAGGCTGAAACAGTTTGGAGGGCTCAGAAGAATAAAAGAAAATGTGGGAAACTTTGGAACTTTCTAGAGACTTGTTGAATGGCTTTGACCAAAAGCCTGATAATGATATGGACAATATGGTCCAGGGTAAGGTGGCCTCAGATGGGGATGAGAAACTTGTTGGGAACTGGAGCAAAGGTGACTCTTGTTATGTTTTAGCAAAGAGACTGACAGCATTTTGCCCCTGCCCTAGAGATTTGTGGAACTTTGAATCTGAGAGAGATGATTTAGAGCATCTGGTGGAAGAAATTTCTAAGCAACAAAGCATTCAAGAGGTGACGTGGGTGCTGTTGAAAGCATTCAGTTTTAAAAGGGAAATAGCATAAAAGTTTAGAAAATCTGTAGTCTGACAATGTGATAAAAAAGAAAAACCTATTCTCTGAGGATAAATTCAAGCCAGCTGCAGAAATTTGCATAGGTAATGAGGAGCCAAATGTTAATTCCCAACACAATGGGGAAAATGTCTCCAGGGCATGTCAGAGGTCTTCACCACAGCCCCTCCCATCACAGGCCCAGAGGCCTAGAAAAAAATGGCTTTGTGGGCCAGGCTAAGGGTCCCTGTGCTGTGTGCTGCCTAGGAACTTGATGTCCTGTGTCTCAGCTGCTTTAGGTGTGACTGAAAGAGGCCAAGATAGAGCTCAGTCCATGACTTCAGAGAGTGAAAGCCCCAAGCCTTGGCAGCTTCCATGTGGTGTTGCACCTGCAAGTGCCCCGAAGTCAAGAATTGAAGCATGAGAGCCTCCACCTAGATTTCCCAAGGTGTATGGAAATGCATAGATCCCCAGGCAGAGGTTTGCTGCAAGGGTGGAGCACACATGGAGAATCTCTGCTAAGGCAGTGTGGAAGGGAAACATGGGGTGAGAGCTGCCACATGGAGTCCCTACTGGCATACTGCCTAATGAAGCTGTGAGAAAGGAACCACCATCCTCCAAACCCCAGAATGATGGTTTGCACTTTGCACCTGAAAAAGCCCCAGACACTAAACGCCAGCCTGTGAAAGAGCGGAGAGGGAGGCTGTACCCTGCAAAGCCACAGGGGTGGAGCTGCCCAAGACCATGGGAACCAACCATTTTCCTCAGCATGACCCAGATATGAGGCAAAGGTATCAAAGGAGATCATTTGAAGTTTTAAGATTTGACCACTCTGCTGAATTTCAGACTTGCATGGAGCCAGTAGCCCCTTTGTTTTGACCAGTTTTCCCCATTTGGAATGGCTGTATTTACCCAATGTCTTTACCCCCATTGTATCTAGGAAGTAACTAACTTGCTTTTGATTTTACAGGCTCATAGGTGGAAGGGACTTGCCTTGTCTCAGATAAGACTTTGGACTGTGGACTTTGAGTTAATGCAGAAATGAGTTAAGACTTTGGGGGACTGTTGGGAAGGCATGATCGGTTTTGAAATGTGAGGACATGAGATTTGCAGGGGCATGGCTGGAATGATATGGCTTGGCTCTGTGTGCCCACCCAGATCTCATCTTGAATTGTACTCCCACAATTTCCATGTGTTGTGGGATAGACCCAATGGGAGAAAATTTGAATCATGAGGGCAGTTTCCCCTTCACTGTTCTTGTGATAGTAAATAAATCTCACAAGATCTGATGGTTTTATCAGGGGTTTCCATTTTTGCATATTCCTCATTTTCTCTGGCTGCTGCCATGTAAGAAGTGCCTTTCACCTCCCATCATGATTCTGAGACCTCCCCAGACGTTGAACTGCGAGTCCAATTAAACCTATTTTTCTTCCCAGTCTTGCGTATATCTTTATCAGTAGTGTGAAAATGGACTAATACAACATCTATATTCAGATTATTAATATGATTTGTATCAGGCATCTTGTTCCTGTCCCTCCCTCTAAGTATAACTACAATCCCTGGGCATTACATATAAAGCAACATAAGAAGACTCTGAAACATAAAGAAAAGAAGGCAGAGCAGTTAGGGACCTGGGAATGCAAGAAGCAAAACAGTGGTGAATGCCCCAGGTTTTCTTTTGGCCTCACCTGTCTAACACTTGGACTTGAAAAAGGTAGCAACCCAGAGAGCCAACGAGTGCAGACAAAAACAGATCCCCCCAAATCCTACTCTCTCTAGCCAAAGGACCTAGATAGGAGCAGCTTAACAAGATAAAATGCTTTTAGACAGTAACCTCTTTACTCTGGGCAAGTATCATAGAAAAAACTGACTTTGTCCCTTCCCCCTTAAAAAGGTTAAGTGGGGAGCTGAGGACTGTAATGAGGCACGTCAAGGTTCCTGCTGAGGTGGTGTTAGAAATGGTGGAGTAGGGAAGCTGGACTTTCATCTCCACTGGTAAATAATGACCTTCCATCCTCCATCAGTGTCAGCGGAGACCACATGAAAAGTCTGGACTTCCAGTCCCTGCCCCAAGCAAAAAGGAAGAAATGCCCCCTTAGGAGCCAACTAAGGCAGAGTGGGAGACTTGGATTTCCATACTCTTGGCAAGGACCAAGGCAGTGCCCCACAGCTCGTTTTGAAGTAGTAGGCATGACTTGACTCCAGAGGCAGGACCCCACTCTTGAGATGAGACTTGCACAGTAGACCAAATTGAGGACTCACTAAAACAGGGAAGGGGTAGAAACTCCTTTCATAAGACATGCACACCAATGTGCCATGTCAGTTTACCATGGCAGCACCTGTAAGTGATCACCCATTTCCATGGCAGCAACCTAACAACCAGAAGTAACATAACCCAGAACTTACCACCCTCTTTCTAGAAATGTCTGCATAATCTGCCCATTAATTTGCATATAATTAAGAGTGGATATAAATATGACTGCAGAAGTGCCTCTGAGTGCTCCTGTGGGAACATTGCCTACAGAGCAGCCTTGCTCCACAAGGAGCAGTACCTCTGCTGCTGTTGTACGCTGTCACTTCAATAAAAGTTTCTGTCTAATACCATCAACTTACCCTTGAATTCCTTCCTGAGTAAAGCCAAGAACCCTCCTGGGCTAAGCCCCAATTTTGGTGATCATCTGCTCTGCATCATCTGCTGAGCAATGGAGGGATGAGACAGTGGTAATCAGTGGAAAGGCGGTGATTGGTGAGAGAGGATGGGAGATAGCAATCCATGAGAGCATGAGTGGAGAGATGCTGAGAGATTGTGAAGCAGTCTGTAATTAAGGCTGCAAGAGCTATAATACTGAGGCTATAGTAATAAAGAGCTGCTAACACAATAGTGCTGTAAAACTAAGAAAAGCCTCTTTTCAGAGCCATCATTTTCACTGGCAAGAAGCAGAGCTGAGCAGACAGGCAAGTGGCCACAGTCCTGCTTCTTGTTTGGGAACGCAACTCCCGACGGGTGGGCCAGTGGGCTAATGGCCCCTGTGGTGGCTCCCTTACATGGCAGCTGAGCCCATCCAACTTATATAGACCTTCACATGAGTCCCACATGGAAGATTGGTCACTGCCATTTCAGTGCCTGTGAATGAGTGAGTGTCCCTACTGCCTCCTCCCCCATGATATCGGGTAAGCTTGAGAATAAAAGTCTTTGGCTAAGAGATGAGATTAAAGTTCCCTGTCATTTGAGTGCCCAAATTATGTCCTTGTCACCTCTTCATCCTCTGATTCCACTTTATTGTAACACCAGTCATTTTATTTTCAGTCTTTTGTTTGCTGTCTTATGTTTGCTTCTGACTATCTGTTGACTGTGTTTGGGCAGTTGTTTAAGGCAGAACACTTGGTTGTGAGAGGTCTCCTGTTGAGTTGATGCCAGGCTGTGATAGTCATGTTGTTCTGTAACCCCAGCTTGGTCTTGTGTTCATTGCTGGCCACCCCCAGGTGACCTGGGGTATTTGGCATTTGATAGGAGGCCCTCACTGGCTGAAACTAGAGCACTTTGGGTTTTCCGCATTGTTATTATTGGCCTCCCCACAGGTGCGCTGAGGTTTTTCGCATTGGCATTCCCTCTAGGACTGTGGGTTAAACCCCCTCTCCTAGGGGAATAGTGATCTTGTCTTTGTCTGCCTTGAAATTAGAAGTTATTATTTTTCTAACAGCCAGTTGCAGGTCCCTTCGTGCACTCTGCCTTATAACTGCCTTGCTCAACTCCTCTTTGATGAAGGAACTGTGAGTTCCTGGGCCCCTGGCCTGATAGATGACCACCTACAATGCTAGACAAGTGGCCGCTTGAATATTTTTTCCAGTGTCTCCATTGCTGGGTAGGTTCTTCAACAAGTCAGGGCCTCTGAAGTCTCTCCTTGGGCACTGATGTTTATCTCTTTCCCTTCCTTCTGTGCACAGTCACAGTTTATTTAGTCCCCCCCCATGCCCAATACTCACTCTGTGAAATTAAGGCTCAACATTTTACTGCCCAACTGTAGTTTGTAATCTGCTTTTGTAATGAAGCTTTGCTACCTGCTTATACCTTCTCTGCAGGAAGTGGGAATCTAAAAGGGAAAAATAACAAGAGCACGGTTGTTTTCCATCTCGCTAGACTTAGAAAAACTTCTGTATCCAGTTAAAATCCTTTTAGTCATGGGGACAATGATGAGCATCCCAGAAGACTCTCCACTAGGATGTCTTTTAGGTTACTGGAACACATTCAAATTCAGCTTAAAGAAAAAGAAACTGTATTTTCTATTGCAACACTGCTTGGGTTCAATACAAATAAGAAAACTAACAGATTTGTTTCAAACATGGTTCTATACATTATAATAATATTTTACAATTGAACTTATTCCATAAAAAGAAGGAAAATGGGAAGATGTCCCCCTTATGTGTAGGCTTTTATGGCCCTTTCCTGGCTCATGTTACATCTAGGCATCAGAAAGCCATGCATAACGGGTCCATTCCTAGCTGCTCCCACTAGAAAATCTACACCCTCCCTGAAACTTCCTCAGTCCCCAAATTCTGAGAGGTTTCTTGTCAGTTTTCTAATGAAGGATTCCACCCCAAAGTCATCAGATACCCCTCCCCCTTGTTCCTGTAGCCCCAGCTTACACCCCTCTCCACTGCCCAAGAAAGTAAGCCCAACCAGGACCACCAGGAGTGGGGCCCCATAACAGCCCATAAAGTCTGACCTGTGTCTATTGCAGGAAGTAGCTGATAAAAATGCAGGAATACTTACTGTACTTGTGCCATTTTCTAGTCTAATTTATACAAAGAAAAAATTGGCCAGTTTTCAGAGGATCGAGAAAAGTTTATAGAGGAGTTTGTTAAGTTTATCATGTTCTTTAACTTGTCATGACTTGCAAGTGTTGTCATCTGCTGGCTGTGCCATGGGAAAAATGTGGAAGAAAAAATGTGTAGTTCAGCCAGTCAGTTATCACAAGGTTAGAGAAATAACTCAGGGAGAAGATGAAAATCCTACTCTGTTTCAGGGCCATTTGGTTGAGGTACTCAAGCAGACCCACACTCTACAAAAGGACAAGCTCTCCTGGGCATATATTTTATTACTCAATCTATCTCTGACATTAGGGGAAAGTTACAAAAAGCAGCAATGGGACCTCAAACCCCTTTGAACCAACTCTTAAATATAGCATTTAAAGTTTACAACAATAGGGACAGGAAAAAAAGATGAAAAAAAAAAAAAAAGAGAGAGAGAGAGATAGCCAAAATGCATAATGGTTAACAGTTCCTTTAAGAACCCTGTCACCTCAGAATTACCCATCCTGAGATAGTGTCATGAGATCAGCATTTGGGATGCCCAGAAAAGAGCCCAGGACTTGCTGACTCCTGGGCCAGAATCAATATGCCTACAATAAGCAAAAGGGCCAGTGATAATGAGAATGTCTTAACTGTCCCTGGTGAGAGTGACAAAAAAAAACTCCCTATCATCCCCTTCTTCCACTAGCCCCAGGGTCTTGGACCCTTGGCCCTTGGACCCTTGATGACCCTTGGACCCTTGATTGAACAGAGAGCTTACAGCAGTGCCAGAGAAGCACCTGCCCAAATATTTTTCTTTGGTGTCACCACTGCTGGGTGAGCAGCACATGGGCTACCCTGGGCCCATCCAGGGGTAACACTCTATAATGTGTAAGACCCAAGAACATCAGGATTAAATGAGCAATAGTATTTATCTGGGCAGAAATCAGAGTGGCAATAGGACTGTGACACCCTGGGCAGGTTTGCTTACTATGAATCAACCTTGGCTTGACTGAAACACTACACCAACACAGGTCAGGCACAAAAGAGAATTCAAGAGTCCCTAGGCTCTTTGGCAAATGTAGTTCTCAGTAACAGACTAGCATTGGCTTACTAACCAGCTAAACAATGTGGACTCTGTGCAATTATTAATAAAACCTGCTGCACGTATATTACCAACTCTGGACAAGTTGAGGTTAGCATTCCAAATAATTGCTTAAACCTGGGAGGCAGAGATGCAGTAAGCTGAGACTCTGCCACTGCACTTCAGCGTAGACCAAAGAGCAAGACTCCATCTTAAAAAAAATAAAAACAAAAAAGATGTATGAGTAAGCTACTTGGTTGCTTAGGTATATCTAGGGCATTGACCCCAGCTATATCTGGTTGACTATCAAAAGTGCCTTCCCAAGTCTTACCTGGTTTTTACCTCTCCTAGGATCTTTGATAGCTGTCATTTGTTACTAATTTTTGGCCCTAGCTTGTTTAACCTCTTAGTGAAATTTCTTTCCTCTAGATGACAACAGCTCCAGGCAAGGGCAATGCTGGCACAAGGCTTCCAGCTCATCTGATCTATCAACCCAGAGAATGAAAGTGTCCTGCCTTTGGACCTGTTAGATCAGGAATCCAGAGAATCTTATTCTTCTAGTGTTAGGCAGGGCCTACACCCATAAACTCAGCAGGAAGCAGTTAAAAACGATGGATTTCACCTTTGTGTATCTCACTTAAGGTTGAGGATTATCTAATCTCTGAAGGGGTAATGAATTGGGAGGCAGGACTCAACTCCAGAGGAGGGACTCAACTCCAGAGGCAGGGCCCAGATATTAGACCAAATTGAGGACTAGCTGAAACAGAGATGGAGCAGAAATAGCTTTCGAAAAGACATACAAACCAGAGTGCCATGTCAGTTTACCATTTTCATGGCAGCATGTCAAAGTTACCATGTATTTCCATGGCAGCAACCTAACAACCCAGAAATTATCACACTGTGTTTAGAAATTTCTGCAAAATCTGCCCCTTAATTTGCATATAATTAAAAATGGGTATAAATATGAGCACAGGACTTTCTCTGAGCTACTACTCTGGGTATATGGCCTATGAGATCGATAGCCCTGCTTTGCAAGGAGAAATACCTCTAGTGCTGCTGTACGCTATCACTTCAATAAAAGTTGCTGTGTAACACTACTGGTCCACCCTTCAATTGTTTCCTGGACAAAGACAAGAACCTTCCAAGGCTAAGCCCCATTTTAGGTCTCACATGCTTTGTACTAGCTTCACTTTATTCTGCTAGAGCAGGGTCAGAAGAATTCAACTAAAGGAGGTTTAAATAAGATCCAAAATATCACAGCATAATACTGACAATGTCCAGGTTTCAACAGAAAATTACTCATTGTACCAAAAACCAGGAAAATTGCAAATTGAATGAAAAAGAATAATCAGTAGATGCCAATACTGAGATCTTAAAACTGACATAAAAACCCTTAATGAACAATTATGAACATGCTTGCAACAAAGAAAACATAGAAAGCCTTAGCAAATTAAGGTAGGCTGTAAAAACAAAGGAAATATTAAAACTGGAAATATAATAACAGAAATAAAAACTCACTGGATGGACTCAACAGCAAAATGGAGAGAAAAGAGAAAATAGTTAATTTGAAAATAGAAGCATAAAAATTACCCAGTATAAACAATGGAGAGAGAAAATAAGTTGAGAAAAATGAACAGAGCCTGGTAGAACCTGTGGGAGTATGACAAAAATAATAATTTTATGAGATCCCAGAAAAAAATAAAAGGGATGAAGCTGAAAAAATATTGAAAGAAATAATGATTGAAACTTCCCACATTTGACAAAATGTATAAACATACAGAATTGTGAAGCTGAAGGAATGTGAAAGTAATGAACCAGAAAAAATCTGCACCAAGACACATTGCAGTAAACCTTGTGAAAACTAAAGACAAAGAAAGAAATTTTTAAAATGGTGAGAGAGAAAAGACACCTTACCTATATGGGAAAACAATTCAAATATCAACAGATATCTCATCTGAAACCATGGAGCCCAGAAGGTGTGAAACAGCATTTATCAAATGTTGAAAGAAACGTTCTGTCCACTCAGAATTCTAAATACAATGAAAATATCATTTAGCAACGAAGGGAGAAGTCAAGCTTCTTAGATGAAGAAAGGACAAGAAAATTTGCTGGCAGCAGACCTACTCTGAAAGAAAGGCTGAAGATGCTCTCTAAACAGAAAAAAAAATGATAAAAAGAAATACTGATACATCAGTAAGGAAGAAGGATCATAATAAGCAAAAATATGGGTAAATACAATGGACTTTCTTTCTCTTAATTATCTAAATTATGCCTAATGGCTCCATAAAGGATTATAATGTGGTTCTAAATGCATGTAGAGGAAATATTTTAGATAATTACGTTATAAACAGAAGGTTCTAAATGCATGTAGAGGAAATACATTTAAGATAATTATAAACAGAAGGGTAAAAGGGCATAAAGGGAAATGCCACATCACTTGAACTAGTAAAATGATGCCAGAAGTAGATGGTGAGTTATGTACATATAATGTATTACTTAGAACACTCACTGAAAAATTATATAAAGAGATATAATAAAAACACGATATGAAAATGAAAGGCTAAAAAATGATCATGTAAACCACTAGAAGGCAGAATAAAGAAGGCCAAAGCAAAAATAAAGAACAAACAGAAAATAAAATAAAATGGCAGATTTTATCCCTACTATATCAATAACTACATTAACTGCAAATGCTTTGAATAAAACAAAAGATAGATTGGAAAAATTAATTAAAAACATGACACAATTATGCACTATGTAAAAGAAACTAAATTCAGATATAATGTTATAAGCAGGCTAAAAGTAAAAGAGAGGAAAAAACATACAAACATTAATCAAAATAAATCACAAATAGCTTTATGCATATGAGATAAAGTAGCAAAGGAAGTTGCTAGAGTTAGTGAAAGACACTGTAAACTGATAAAGGAGCCAAGTTACTAAAGAGACATAGCCATTCTAAATGCGGATGCACTAAATAAGGGAGATCAAAGCTAATTATCATAAAACAGAAAGCTAATTGTAATTAGATTTGAAGCTAGTTATAATAAAACAGAAAGGAGAAATAAACAAATTCACGTTTATAGTGTTGTGAAACAAAGCTGAAAAAACTAGTAAAAGTGAAAGGTTAAATGGAAAACACACAATTATATAGACAACTTCATCATTTTCTTCTCAACAATCTGATAGAACAACTAGTTAGAAAACCAGCAAGGATATGAAAGAACTCAGAAATGTCATCAAACAAAAGGTTCTAATCAACATATTTTTGGGACACTTAACAAAAGCACCGTGCATTTTTTGTATGTGCCCACAGACATAAGACAGACAATATCCTGTGTCTTAACCAAACCTCAACAAATCTTAAACAACTGAATCATACAGAGCATGTTTTCCAATCATAATGGAATCTAACTGGAATCAACAACAGAATGATAACAGGCAAATATCCAAATATATGAAACTAAACAACACATTTTATTTATATATTTATTTTGGAGAGAGTGTCTTGCTCTGTTGCTCAGGCCAGAGTGCAGGGGCATGATCATGGCTTACTGCAGCCTTGACCTCTCGTGCTAAAGTGATTCTCCTGCCTCAGCCTTCTGAGTAGCTGGGACTACAGGAATATGCCACCACACCTGGGTAAATTTTGTTATTTGTAGAGATGGAGTTTCATTAAGTTGCCCAGCCTGTTCTTGATCTCCTGTGCTTAAGCAATCCCCCTGCTTCAGTCTCACGAGGTGCTGGGATTATAGGAGAGAGCTGCCATGCCTGGCTAACACTTCAATAGCCCGTGGTTCAAAGATAAAATCTCAAGAAAAAAATTTAAAAATACACTGAATGAAAATTAAAAGAAAGAACATATCAAAATTTGTGAGATCCAACTTTAGCAATGCTAAAAGGGAAATTTATAGCATTATATGCAGTACATTAAAAAAGAAAATATTTCAAAACAACAATAAAAATTTCCACCTTAAGAACCTCAAAAAATATGTTCAGAATAAACCCAAAGCAATCAGAAGGAAAGATATGAAAACAGACAAACATTAGAACACAAACAAATGAAACTTACAACAGAAAAATAACATTGAAAATCTGTAAAATGGACCAATTCTTTAAAAATGCAAGCTACAACAATTCACTCATTTTGACACAGATCATTTGAATAAGCTAACATAATTATTATAAAAGCCAAATTTAGAATTTTGAAATTCTCAGTTCCACAACAAGGTCTAAATAGTTCCACTGAAGAATTCTAAAAATCATGTAAATAAGAAACAAGATTAATGTTACGTTTTTTTTCCAGAAATTTGAAGAGAAATGAACACTTCACAGTATGTTTTATAAAGCTAGCACTACTTTGACACCAAACCAGATAAAGGGAAGAAGAAAAGGAAAGAAAACTAAAGACCAATAATTAATAAATATAGATGCAAAAACATCCTAACAAAATATTACTAAATGGAACTCAACATTGTATTTGAAAATGACATACCATTACCAATTTGAGTTAATTCAAGATATGCAAGATTAGTCCAATATTAGAAAATCAATGTAATCCAATGTATAAATAGGATGGAGATGAAAAAACACATATTCATAATAACAGATACGGAAATAGCATTTGACAAAATTCAGTAACTATTCATAATAAAAACTTTCAGAAAAATAGAAATAGATGAAAATTTCCTCAATTTATAGAATATCTACAGAAACACTACAGGTGACTTTATAGAGGCATACATCATTAAATAATGCTGCGTTTTTTTGTACTTTGCAGATATTGCATATTTTACAAATTGAAGATTTGTGGCAACCCTGCATCAAGCAAAGCTGTCAATGCCATTTTTTTTTCAACAGCATTTGTTCACTCTGTGTCTCTGCTACATTTTTGTAATTCTCACAATATTTCAAACATTTTCATCATTATCGTATTTGTTAAGGTGAGCTTTGATCAGTGATCTTTGCTGTTACTCTTGTAATTGTTTTGGGAATGCCATGAACTGTGTGCATGTAAGATTACAAACTTAATTGATAAATGTTTTGTGTGTTCTGACTGCTCCACTAACTAGTCCTTCCCTCATCTCTTTCCCTTTCCTTGGAGAAGGACAACAATGTTGAAATGAGGCTAATTAATAAACCTACAATGGCCTGAAGTAGAAAAAAAGAGTCACGTATCATTTAAAATCAAATGTTAGAAATGATTAAACTTAATGAAGAAGGCAGTTAAAAGCCAAGATAGGCTGAAAGCGGTGTTCCTTGGGCCAAAAAGCCAAGTTGTGGACGCAAAGGAGTAGTTCTTGAAGGAAACTAAAAGTGCTACCGCAATAAACACACACATGATAAGAAAGTAAAACCTTATTGCTGAGATGTGTAGCTACAAAATTGCCTTAAGGCAAAGCCTAATTCAGAGCAAGTCCCTAGCTCTCTTCAATTCTATGAAGGCTAAGATAGGTGAGAAAGCTGTAGGAAAAGAGTTTGAGGCTAACAGAAATTGGTTCATGAGGCTTAAGCAATGAAGCCATCTCCATAACATCAAAGTATAAGGTGAAGCAGCAAATGCTGGTATAGAAGCTATGGCAAGTTGTCTGAAAAATCTAGCTAAGCTCACTGATGAAGCTGGCTGCACTAAACAGATTTTCAACATAGACAAAACTGTCTTTTATTGGAAGAAGATCCCATCTAGGACTTTCATAGATAGAAAGGAAAAGTCAACGCTTGGCTTAAAAACTTCAAAGGACAAGCTAACGCTCTTGTTAGGGGCTAATGCAGCTGGTGACTTTCAGTTAAAGCCAATGTTCACTTACAATTGCAAAAGTTTTCCGTCTCTTAAGGATAATATCAAATTTTTCTCTCTGTGCTGTGTAAATGGAACAACAAAGCCTCGATGATAGTTGTTTTGTTTACAGCATGTTGACTGGGCATTTTAAGCTCACTTTTGAGACCTAACTTTCAGAAAAAAAAGATTTTTTCCAAAACAGCACTTCTCATTGATAATGCAGCTTGATATGGTTTGGCTGTGTCTCCACCCAAATCTCATCTTGAACTGTAGTTCCCATAATCCCCACATGTTGTGGGAGGGACCCAGTGGGAAGTGATTGAATCATGGTGGCAGTTATTTCCATGCTGTTCTCATGATATTAACTGAGTTCTCATGAGATCTGATGGTTTTATGAGGGGCTTCCCCTTGCCCACTTCACTCTGCTCTTCTCCTTTCTGCCCTCATGTGAAAGATATGTTTACTTCCCTTTCCACCATGATTGTAAGTTTTCTGAGGCCTCCCCAGCTGTGTTGAACTGAGTCAATTAAACCTCTTTCCTTTATAAATTACCCAGTCTTGGATAGGTCCGTACAGCAGCATGAAAACAGATTAATGCACACCTGGTCAACCAAGAGCTCTGACAAAAAATTTATCCCAAGAAATGAAAACTAAGTTTATTTAAAAACCTACATACAAATATTTATCATAGATTTATTTATAATAGCTCCAAACGAAGTAATACAGATGCCAATTCTAAAAGATTGAAAACTATAATTTATGTACAATGTAATTTATATATTAATGTAATTTATATAACGTTCTTGAAATAAAATATAGAAATAGAGAACAGATCAGTGGTTGCCAAGGGTTGACTGGGGGTGAGGAGGAACTAGATGTGATGACAAAAGGGCAGTATTTGAGAGATCCTTGTTTGTGCTGATGGAAATGTTCTGTACCATGACTATCAATGCTAACATTCTGGTTTTGATATTGTAGTATAGTTCTGTTAGATTTAACCATTAGTGAAAATTAGCATGCACACAAGGTCTCTATTATTTCTTATAATTACATATGAATCTACAATTACCCTCAAAGAGATAATTTAATAACCAATGACCTTCATTTTTATGTGGTTTATATTATGGTTGTACCTCTATATGCAGGTTTTAATATTATTTATATCTTTGTTCATTAAAATTCCTTGATTTCTGTAAGTTTCAAGAAGGGAGAAGTTTCATTTTTAAAAATCTAAGAATTTAAGATTGAAGTCTGCATTTAAATTTCAATAAGATACAATGCTCTAATCCTTGCCCTTTCAGATTTCAAATACAGGTGAAATTGTATATATTTGAGTCAGATCATAACTGTGTGGGGTTATGTATCCTTAGCTAACTGTTGTTACATCTTATAGATACCCTTAAGTATCTATAACAACATATTACATTGATATTCCAATTTTCCAGGCTATTAGAATCTTTCAATTCTATTATATCTTTTTATATTTACAAGAACTGCAAGCAGTTGGTAGGGCATATATCATTATCTTCAGTGTTTTCCATGAAATAAAACAGGACATCAGAGTCTTTAAGTGAACTGGCTCATGTTTCCATGGTTAACAAGCACCAGACCAGGAACTAGAATTTTGCCTCTGAAAAACTTTCTTCTACATAATGCTGCTTCAAAATGTTAACTGCCTTTGTGCTTATCTCCTTCTCACATACAACGGTGCTTTTTTTTTTCAAACTGGAACAAGTGTGAATCTGCTCTTTTTTAAAGGTGCCACTTTTAATATAGTAGTGTTCTTTCTTTAAGCATGATAAGGTCAGCTCTATCTGTACATTTTCTTCAATGTTAGTTGTTGAGATATAAAAGTGAGTCAGTTCTTCACAACCAAGGGCATTCAAAAATATCCAGTAATTTCTATCTAAAAAAGAAAGATTAGAACCAGAGGAGCCATGTTGTTTCCTATTTAACAAAATTTTTAGACAACAGTATTTTTAAGGAAAAATATAAACCATATTTGGAATTAAAATGCATTCCATTGAAAGAGGCATAGCATTGCCCCTCATAAACAAGATGACCAATTTTACTCCAAACTTTGAACTAAAAGTCATATCTCCCATCATGGAAGAACATTTTCCTCATAATTAAAACGAACTGTTGGTACCACTGATCTGTCTGGACAGAATACCTTCTAACCGACTTGACCAAACTGTAGTCAAAGTTCTCTCTCTCCCTGCAGCAAGCCAAGTCCCTTGACTGTTGCTCACATTTAGCTTGAGTTTGCATCAGAATGGAATATGGAACAACTCCT
Source organism: Sapajus apella (assembly GCF_009761245.1). Classification (NCBI taxonomy): domain Eukaryota; kingdom Metazoa; phylum Chordata; class Mammalia; order Primates; family Cebidae; genus Sapajus; species Sapajus apella. The sequence goes on along the minus strand of NW_022436969.1, from coordinate 3,193,844 downwards.
CCTTAACAGCCCAGTGAAAGACAAATCCTGCTCAACTGTTTGGTGACATCCCCAGCGCATTCCATTTCTCCAAACTGGATTCTTTCTAGTCTTGTTTACCCACCCCCTAACTGTAAAAATTTTGTTAAATAGGAAACAACATAGCTCCTCTGGTTCTAATCTTTCTTTTTTAGATAGAAATTACTGGATATTTTTGAATGCCCTTGGTTGTGAAGAACTGACTCACTTTTAGAAACTCTTGCATATTTTTCCCATCAGAACATCCTCCTTATTGCAATAGACTTTTCTAATAAACTTTTTCTTTCTCTAAGCCTGGATTTGTTTTTGGTTGACAATCAACAACAGATGTTGAAACACACAGGATGACAAGGAACAGGTAGTCATTACCATCTCCAGGCCTAAAGGGCAGGGTAAAGAAACCAGGGGTCTATTTTAGAGCTGCACCTACGGAATAGTGGTCGCTCTACAGGAGTTTTGCTGTAGAAGGAGGTAGTTCTGTGAAAATCACAGTGTGATAGGAAGGGAGAGGAACGTCTAAACACCTCATTCTCTCTCTGTTGTCCTCTTATGTCTTGATGGTGCCTCCCAGCCTAAAATAGGTAATAGATAGAGGGCAGTGGACTGAATTATGTAAAAATCTTAAGCCAGAATGGATATTGACATATTCAAGGAACTGGAAAAAAAGTTGTTGTGGCTGGAGCCTGGAGGCAAAGAGAGAGTAGAAGAGATGATGCTAGAGATATCTCATGTAATCGACATATTTTTAGATTGCATCAAGACCTTTGATCTTTGTCCTAAAATTGATTCAATTTATTCATAGGGAAGAAATAGAAATATGATTTGAACAGAGTACTTGAGAGAAGCAATTAGATTTTTGTCCAAATGAAAGATTGCAGAAGTTTGAATTAAGGAGGTAGCACTGGATATGAAGAGAAGTGGAAAGATGAAATAAATATTTGAGAAGCAAAATAGAAGACTCAGGTATTGATCATGAACAGTAAGAAAGAAGAAGGAATCAAGAATATATCTCAAGTTTGTGGCTTAAAGAAAAAGATGCAGAAGGGTAGACATGGAGAAAAGTTGCAGTATTGCCATTGTGTGGTTTTGGACACATTAAGCTTTGTGCTTCCTAAGAGCCTTACTTGTAGAGATAGCAGATAATCAGTTAAATAGATAAGTTTGTTGTTCAGAAAACAAATGGTGCACTGGAATTTTTAGCAGATAGATAATTTTAAATACTGTACACTTATCCATCATGAAATAATTTTTGAAATTGGCATGTTAACCAAATCATTAGTCGTTTACCTGTATAAAGTTTTAATAGTTCTATATTTATTTTTAAAAAGTATAACTAGCATATCAAATCCATGATTCCTTGGAATAATTTTATTATGGGTGAGGATGTTTTATCTGACAGACCAGAGGATTACAGAATTTTTCTCAGGCTGATATTTCAACCTTACGGGGCTGAAACTGCTGCATGATCATTTGAGAGTATGGAACATATACATGATCTAGATCGCGAGTATGAATTCTCATTTAATTTATGTCAATGTGAGAGTTTCTTTCAGGAATTTAGTGAGTGGTCACTCCCTAAATCCCATTCTCTATGGTATAACCAAGGAAGCTCTTACCACTTATGATATGTAAGAATGTTTAAAAGTTAAAATCATGAAGGCATAAAAATATCAATTGTATTAGGGAACTATTTCATATTCCCTGTTTCATTCAATCTTGTAAAGAGCTTGGCAGTTGATAAGTCACTAATTTTTCAAACTTATAACTGATGCTTACTGTCATCACCATGGAAATGCCTAGAATTCTCAGTTTCTCTATTTCAAGAGTCCCATAGAAATGTCCAAACAAGCTTATGTAGATATCTTTCTTACAGGAACAATGGACAATACTGGAGCCAGGATCTATCTACAGTATTCATGTTAAGTTGGGTAATTTTTGTTTTGTTTTGTTTTGGTTAAATAACACATCCAAATAATGAATATTGACTAAAATATAAAATTATTTGGACTAAAATAGAGACTTGAAATGCTAGAGAGGTGACCTTCCTAATTATTTTTCTCCTCAGCAAATATCAAAAGTATTTTTTCCAAATAAAACCACTTTTCACATATTACCAGATAATTTAACTCATTTCGAATAAGAATGTATGTTATAAAGACCTTCAAATGGCTTCTTGAATAAAACCTTAATATGAAATCTGATACAGTATGAAAAACCAAAACTTTAGCTTAATCCTGCTCATAAATGTAGATGCAAAACTTCCAAATTAAATATTTGGAAGCAGAATCTAGCAGTGTATCAAAAGACTATAACCAAGTAGGGCCTATTTTGGAATTTCAGTTATCAAGAAAAATAATAATAAGCTTCATTTCATTCAAAACATTATAGGAGATAGACGGCCAAGATAAAAATGGTCAAAAAGCATTTAATAGCAGTTAGCAACCATTATTAATTGAATCGCTAAACAATGGGAAGAAAAGTAAACTTCTAAAATATAATATACATTTTTACCAAAATTCATATAGCAAGCATTATTCCAAAATGCAGCCAGAAAAAGGAAAAGGTGCTATCACTAATTTTATTCAATATTATTTTGGATATTTGAAACAATCACTGTAAATAAACAAGGAAGAAGCGTTAAAATTAGTTTACTTTGTTCCTTCCTTCCTTCCTTCCTTCCTTCCTTCCTTCCTTCCTTCTCTTTTTTATTGGTATAGGTATATATGTAAAAGTCCATAAAATCAAGTAAAAATTATATGGAATTATTAAAGGAATTTGGAAAAAAGGATGGACACATTATAATTTAAAAAATTAAAATCTATATTAGCAATCACTAATAATAGGGGAAAACTCACAATATCAACGAGAGCTATATTTATCAATAAATTTGAAAATAATAGTATAATATGAAAAGAAAGGGTAATAAATTATATTTAAATACATGATATAAAATAATAGCAATAAGAGCACACACATAGTATATATATGAGCCAGGCTTTACGCTTATTACTATTTCAAGTTTTTTGACTGTTTTTTACACTTGTTTTGTGACCTAACATATGGTCTATTGCTGAGTCTGACCCTCAGACTCTGACCGACCAATGGATGAAAAGAGCTCAGCAACACAGTGTTTTGCCTGTGAGAGTGTGGCTAGGGGACCCCAAAGCTTACAGACCCCAAAGAGGGAGCCCGGCCCTGGAGCCCTGACATGCCAGAGATACTTGTATTTATTTTAGAACCGATTTAATGACAAAGATCTCAAGCAAACACTATTTGTGAGTAATTAACATTGCTGACCCCACAAGTAGAGAGCAGTCATGCCTTCAGATGATCAAATGTTGGCTTCCAGGGAAATGGGTAAACGAGCTATTTAGATAAACTCCTCTACATTCCCTTGTTATCTGCTCTTTGCTCTTAGTTCAAGGTAAGAAGATTAGGCTGCCTTCAGCCATAACCTTTTCCTAAAGTTTTGCAAAACCTTCTGGTCTTCCAAGAAGGTTTGCATCTTTCCTATAATTTTTCCCACCACTCTGACTGATCTCTCACATCTCCCTCTTTTCTGTTTCTTCCAGCAGGTTTTGTTGATTGAAGAGTACAGATGTTTGCAGCAACAGTTTTGTCAGGTGCAGCGGTTATAAGTTGTGTTCTGGCTTTGCATCCTAGAATTGGTAAGTAACATGACACAAATATGAGTATAATCAGTTACACTATTTTTCCAATCAAGGAGTTACCTGTAGTGTTACTTAGCATCTCAGTCCAATGTGTGCCATTACTGAAGGACCCTACTGGGGGTATGTTAATCCTTTCTAGCCAAGCAGTCACATTGTTAGAGGCTAGGAAGGGAGTGTCTGCCTAAGCAAGAGGCAGAGAAAGGGCAGATTTAGAAGATGGGCTTGATAGACTATAGCAGGTACAAGTAGCAGGCAAAGTGAGAGAATAAAAAGAGAACAAATTGTCTGGAGTGAGTTGTGTTTGTGTTTAGAACAGGATTTGCTTAGCCTTCTGAGTTGTCTTCTTCAGCATCCTGTTTAGGGCCTGTGTTGTCCAAGGAGGCCGCATTGTCTGGAGCTGCTGGTCCTACAGAGTCATTCCCTTTATTTCTGGTTCTAGGCACCCTATGGTATAGTTTGATGCATCATGTGGGAATCCAAAGAGGACCTGAGGGGCTGTGAACTCAAGCATATCCTCTTCCCCATGCTAACAAATCATTTGGATCACATCATACATTACTATTTCTATCTTTCCATAAAACTGCAGGTTTTATGTCTTGAGAGGTTTTAGCAAAGTGCTTTTCTAAAGCTGATTAAAATTTCTTATCTAAATTTTAAAAATTAAGGGTAAATAAGGCTTGTGCTAGTAGTGTTGCAGGGTCCTTACTCATATTGCTCCTTTTTTGTTTTTTGAGCATACTTTTAGGATGAACTACTTTTGTAGGCCAAACTACAGGATTACGAGATAAGAACTATAGTTTGTCAGCAGGAAGGGCATGCTCTATATGGCCTGCATAATCAGAGAGTGCTATCTGAAGATCTATAGATAGGGGCAAGACTGCTTCAAATCGCTTTTTACTCAAAGGAATTCTTATGACACCAGGGTCATAACTGATTGCATTGTCTGCGGCCCGTATAAATGAATTTACTAAGTAGCTGGATATAGGGAGATAGTGTTTTAGTCCTGGTGTGTAAGCAAAAAACCCATTCTACAAAGCACAGATTGGGGGCAGTCTGTCCTATTAATCCTGTGGGGAATGTTTAGTAGGAAAAATAAACAATTGGACTGAATATTTTGGGTCTATGTGATCTAGCTGCCTCTGAGAAATAGCCTGCTCTATTTCCTCAATTTCTTTTTTTTGCTGTAGGAGTTAAATACCTGGGACAATCTAGGGCAGCATTGCCTTTTAAGATAGAAAACAGGTTTTGCAACTTATCAGCAGTTTTGCCCAAGATGGGGCAAAGCCAGTTAATATCGCCCAGCAATTTTTGATAATCATTTAAGGTATGTAAGTTTCTAGTATTTAATTTAACCTTTTGAGGTCTTACTGACCAGGAAGTTAGTAGGTATCCAAGATATTTCCAAGGAGAGGACATTTGTACCTTTTCAGGTGCTATGATAAACTGTGCTCTTTATGACAGAGGCATATAAACTTAAAAGTCCTGGCTCCATTGGGGCTACCAGTAATATATCATTCATAAAATGAATAATCTTGCAATCAGGAAATTATTTTCTACTTGGGAGCAAAGCCTGATTTACATGATATGACACATGGTAGGGCTGTTCAGCATTCATTGAGGAAGCACTTTCCAATGAAATTGGCGAGCTGACCTTTCATCATTGATAGCTGGTATTGTAAACACAATTTTTTCTCTGTCCTATTATGTAAGGGGAATATTATAAAAGCAGTCTTTTAAGTCAATAATGATTATAAGCCAATCTTGAGGAATTGCCACAGGGGAAGGGAGCCCCTGTTGAAGAGGCCCCATAGGCTGCAGATTACCATTAATAGTCAGCAAGTCATGCAAAAGTCTCCATTTGCCAGAATTTTATGGGCCTTAACTAAGGCCCACAACATTAAAGATGTTATTGGGACCTGTTGCCCTTGCACATGATGCTGTTTAAAATTTCCCCACACTTGTTCCCAGAGCTCTACATCTAGTGTACCTTCTTTGGGGAACCATGGATTATGGGAAACAACAGTTTGCATTAGGTCCCTTAATTGAGCCTGTAAAACCAAGCCTCCATTAGCTTTAAACAGCTGTTTCAATACTTTTATATACTGTTTCTGTTGTGCTCATAACTGTTGTCCCATGATGTATCCCTAGCCTGAACAATTCTCTCGAACTCGGAAATCCCTAGTGGGCACCAATGACTTACTGACTTACTGATTTATTGACTGCGCAGTCTCTTCACTTTCCTTTTCGAGGGTTCCTTTGCGATCTGCAATCCATTGTAGCATCCCTCACATGGGGGAACCAACTGCTGAGTCTGATCCACAGACTCTGGCCAAACAATTGATAGAAAGAGTTCGCAGACACAGGTGTTTTGTCTGTGAGAGCATGGCTAGGGGACCCCATGGCTTACAGGCCCTGAAGAGGGAGTCTGACTGTGCAGCCCCAATGTGTCAGAGATGCTCGTATTTATTTTAGAACAGATTTAATGACAAAGGTCTTAAGCAAACACCATTTGTGAGTAATTAACATTGCCAACCCCCCAAGTAGAGAGCAGTCATGTGTGGATGATCAAGGTTGCTTTCTGGGGAAATAGGTAAACAAGCTATTTAGATAAACTCCTCTACATTCCCTTATTATCTGCTCTTTGCTATTAGGTCAATGTAAGAGGATTAGGCTGCCTTCAGCCATAACCTTTTCCCAAAGCTTTTGCAAAACCTTCAAGCCTTCCAAGAAGGTTTGTAATTTTCCTACCACCCTGATCAATCTCCTATAACCTATCTTTGAGAATGGTTCATGTGCTGAAGTGAAGAATGTTATTCTGCAGCTGTTGGTTGCAATATTCTGTAAATATCTACTAGCTCCATTTGTTCTAAAGTACAGGTTAAGTTTGATGTTTCTTTGTTGAGCTTCTGTCTGGGAGATTTGTGCAATGCTGAAAATGGTTGTTGACATTTCCAGTTACTGTACTGAGTTCTAACTCTCTCTTTAGCTCTAATGGTATTTGCTTTATATATCTAGGTGCTCCTGTGTTGGGTACATATATATTTACAATAGTTATATCCTCTTGCTGGACTGACTTCTTTATCATCATATAATGACCTTTTTGACTCTTCTTACAGTTTTTGTCCTGAAATCTATTTTGTCTGATATAAGTATAGTTATTTCCATTGGCATGAAATATCTTTTTTCATCCCATTACTTTCAGTCTATGTGTATCTTTACAGGTAAAGTGTGCTTGTTGTAGACAACAACAGATCACTGGCTTTTGTTCTTTAATTCATTCAGCCACTCTATGTCTTTTGATTGGACAGTTTTGTCCATTTACAATCAATGTTATTATTGATAATTAGAGACTTACTCCTGCCATTTTGTTATTTGTTTTCTGTTAGTTTTTTTGTGGTCTTCTTTTCCTTTCTTCTTGTCTTCTTTTTAGTGAAGATAATTTTCTCTGGTGGTATGGTTTAATTTATTGCATTTTATTTTTTGTATATCTGTTGCATGTTTTTCAATTTGAGGTTAGTTTGAGGCTTGCAAATTTTATACATATTATTTGATATTCATTTATTCTTATTAGGTAGATATTATTATTTATTCCTATTATAAAAAAAAGGAAACAAAAATACAGAGAGACAACATATATTACCTAGAGCCATGCAAATAGTATGTATCAGAACCAGGAATTATTACATCCAAGTGATCTGGTCCAAGGTTCAGTTTCTTAATTACTAATAACAACCTGACTCTATCTTGCCTAATGACAGGACATATTATTTTTTTAAATTGTATATATTTAAGATATAACACATGATATTTAGATATACATATACGTAGTGAAGTGATTACTACTGTACAGCAAATTGACATCATCTTGAATGAGAACCCTCAATACTAAGACAATAAGAAATCTCAAAATTTATATGTAAATATAATATATGAAATCCCACTGGGGGAACACTATAAAGTGATCATTAAGTTCATGCATAATTAAAAAAAATCTGAGAAGAACCAACAAAAACCAACTTTTTAAAAAAAGAATAGTGAGGAGGCTTGACTTAGCAGATACTAAATCTATGTTTTTAGGTACTCACAAAGCTCCCTCCTAACTTTCTAGAAGAGGCAAAAGAATTTTCCATTAAGTGGTGCAACATAGAAAGAATGGAGTTTTCTATGTATTATTTACAAAATTCCAGCAGACATCATTTTAAAATGTTAAAGTCATTCTATTACAGCCAGAAAGCGGACATAGATACTATCACTAATATTATTCAACATTATTTTAAAGTTGCAGACAATGAGACTATATGGTTTTTGTAAGAAATGAAAAAAATCAACATATTTACTTTATGTGTACTGTATTAAGCTGCTGGGCTTCTCAGATTCTTATCCCAATTGTATCAAGGATAGAGATGCCTAGATTATATGCTAGAAAGATTTCTAGAAGAAAAATGTCTATTTGAAAAACACAGACAAATAAAAAAATATTTGAACATCTTTCATGTTAATTAACAAAAGCTTCACTACACGTTTAATAGAAAAATGTGAAGATTTGTTCTAAAAGTTGTCTCTCACTTCTGTAGTGTGAATTCATAATTAGTATCTTTCAAATCGTTATTTATTATTCCTGCAGTGTGGATACCTGATTAATGTACTTCAAATGTTAACTAAAAGCCCCTAGCATGTAGATTAATACATATTTATATTATGCTGTCCACACTAAGGCACTCTAAAGTAAGTTACAGACAATTAGGCTAGTTACAGACAATAAGACTAGACTGATTATGAGAAATAAAAGAAATAATCAGTTTACTTTGTCTTTGCTTTATAGTGAATTCTTAATTAAATGTCATTAATTAGTCACTTAATTTTATACATAACTGTAAAATTCTGATATAAGGCAATATTATCTGTGTGATCTGGTATAAACTCTCAATATATCCTCTCTAGAGTAATGGTGAAAACAGCTAACTAATGAGATACCTCAGTCCTGGTTGTGTACTTATTTCTTCTTCAGTCTTCATGTGTCTCCAAATTATGCATGGATTGCCTTATTCCCAAGGCCATATTGTCACTGTTTGGGTTTTCTAGGATACAGACTAAGATAGTGATTAGTAGGCAGTGCATTTATTAGGAAATGCTCTTGGGATTGACATCCATGACGGGAGGTGAAGGAAGCAGAATTCATTAGATGGAGAAGATAAGCTGGGATGCAGTCTGACAAAGGCCTCAGCTAATTTCACAGGGAGCTACGGAAGCTGAGATTGACCAGGATGTGTCTTGAGTTTGCTCTAGGAAACAGATGATCAGATGAGGGCTGCTTCTGGAAGTAAATGAAATGTTAGTCAAAACAATTTTCTTTAGCTGAGGCAATTCCCAGAGAGGGCTAACAGCCAAGGAGCACCTTCTGACAGCAGTCTCAGCCGCCGGGGAAAAAGGTCTTAATTCCTTTTTCTTCTTCATTCTTCATTCCCCTTTCAAGGGGAATCTGGGTAGTGTAGAGGCTACCATGCTAACACATCTCTATAAATTATTGTTAATGTTAGCTTTGAGTACTAATTCTACACTACCAAAAATCCATTTATAGTTTTCTAAAGTTCAGACTGGAAGTAGAGATTCAATGTGCAGCATAATCATAAATCTCTAGAAGATTTCCTATGTAAAAGGGAAGAAGAGGTCCATCTAATTTCTGGTATATGTTCCTATGATTTCTGAAGATTTACCTTTGACTCCCTTCGGATTTCTTCTTTGTGGCAAGTTCACGAGAGTTTTTTGACCAAGGATAATAGCTTCCAGACTGAGTAGTCCCTGCCAAACTCCCCTACCGTGCCTGCTTCACTGCCCAGACATTCCTTATGATTATTTCCAATATCCTGTCAGAAAGAGCAGAGACTTTTTTTTGCCATTTCTCTGAGATTTTGCTGTTAGACAATTTGAGGCATATTAAATGTAGGCTGACTTAACAATTATAATAAAAATATGAGTATGTCATTTTTAAGTTTTGCTTTCAAATCCTGGCCAGTAAGAATGTTTAAAATTTTTTTGGAAGGTGATAGGTGTTTCCAAGGTCATTGGTCAGTTAACTCAAAATCAATTTATCCAATGACCACTCTGTCAAATTATTTTGAAGTTTCTTTTCACTAAGATCTCAAGAACAATCATTTAAACCCCAGTGAGTGTGTGTCCAGAATGGGGGTTAAAGGTAAAGGAGACCCAGTATTAGGGTCAGTTAAATTAAATTAAATCTCAGATAAAGCATAGAGTGTTTTTTTGTTAATGTATGTGCCACACAATATTTGGTACATATGCAAAACAAAAAACAAAAAAACCACGCTGTTTATCTTGTATTTAAATTTAATTGTGCTTCCTGTATTTTTATTTGCAAAATCTGGTGATGCTAATACACCTTGTTATATAATCATAAAAGGCAGATAAAGCTATATCTGCAGTTGCCTTCCAGCTACCCTCAGAGGATTGCTTTGTGCTAGGGACTTTACAGTTGCCCTGATTGACTAATGTTTTCTTCCTCTACCTCTGATTTGGTCTATAGTTCTCATCTTTACTCATTCTGTTCATTCTCCATGGGTGGGTGCGCCTGTGCTCAAGGTTTAGTTACTATTGATGTGATGGATGAGTAGTCTGATTCCAAAATGTGTGCTAAAATCTGAGGCTCTCATAAACTACATGGTCATATTTCCTAATTCCTACTGGGAACCCGTACTGGGATTTCTAACATACATCTCAAATTCAACGTGCCTAAAAAGAACTCATCCATTCTATCTCCAGTACAGCCCACTCCTTCCTATTCTTGATTTGGTTAAAGGCAAAGAGTTCTTAGTCCAGTGCTTCTTAAAGATTAAGCGTGCATGAGAATAAACTGGTTTTTATCTTTAAAATGTAGACTCCAGGATCTTCTGCCTTGATAATAAATCTGGAGTGGGCTCCGGACTCTTGTTTTTGTTTAGTTTTTTGATTAAGTCCCCTGGGCAATTCTAATAGAGAAATGAGATGTTAGCCTCTGTAATTTGGCTTCTGCCTAAATTTCCATCCCATTCTTACCACCAGCTGTTAGTTGAAAACGTAACTCACTCCACTAATTTCCTTTTCAAATTTTAAATGAAATCTATAGCTATCAAAAATGCTTTGCATAATTTTCTATGTTTTGGCAATAAACAAAAATTCAGGATTTTGTTCTTGGCCTAAACCAGATAAAAATGTCAACAGCTCTTGGGGGTACTTCAGTTGAAGGCAGCAGGAAACCTGAAGATCTAAAACAAGTGGCAGTCATTGAAATCCTGGTGTTGCTTTCAATTTATCTAGGCTGTTTACATCAGTTACACTAGAAACTAAAGGATAAATAGGGCCTCCAGTGAGGCTCTGGTTAAAATTTAGTGCAATACATAATTTATCGATGAGTGCACACAAATGAGTTTAATCTTGTCTGCTACCCTTAAACCCTTCATTATGTTGTAGATTATTAATGAGGTTAAGACATTGCTAACACTTTGCAAGAATGGAAGCCTGGGGAACTCAACAGCTGATTGTAGACAAAGTTGGGAAATTACATGAAGTCTGATTTAGTCACCAAACTACATTAAAAAAAATTCCCTTAGATAGTGAGAAAATTCTACAGCGTGACTTGAAGTGTAAAATAAAAAAAGAAAGTTCTTGGTAAATATTTTCAAGTGAAATATGCATATGCAAATTTTTGCATGATGACCAAAATACCTTGGAATGTTTCATGGTTATTTTTTAAATTATTAAAATACAGGAAAATGGTGTATTTGTATGTATTGATCCAATTATATCTATCCATTTATATCTACCTATTTGTCTAATCTACCTTCCTTGAATTACCTTTTTTTTTTTAAATTGGGAAAATAGCTGGAAGGAAATAAACCAAGAATGATTCTTCTGGAATTATGGGAAATTTAGATTTTTTAAACTACAATGTACCCTCTAACTTTTCTAGAATCAGCCTGTTTTACTTGTATAATTAGGAAAAGATAATCAGCATTTTTCAAGTCAGACTAAGTCAGAATAAAAAAGGTGTAAGTTGCAATCAACAGCATTTTGAATTGTAACATTGTTGTGCTGTTGATCAATGTCATCAAAATTGCTCAACCAACATGCATTCCTTGATTCAGCTATACAATAAAGAGCTTTTTTAATGTCAATAATATGCTAGGCATTCTGCTAGGTGAGATTGATAAAAAGATAAGTGAGACATGATCTCTACTATCGAAGACCTCATAATCTAGAAAAGGAAGAAAAGGCATACAAAGAGAAAAACAATCATACCACATAGTGAGTGCCAATGTCTGAACAGAGTTAGATGAGTTCAGAAGAGGGGTGAACCAAGTCTTCCTGGAGGAGTTGGAGAGGATTCTAAGAGGTAAAGAGACTCAAGTGATGCCTGGAGAACATTCTAGGCCTCACTTTGGGAGGGCAGACATTAGAAGCAGAGCAATTCATTAAAGCGCAGATACTAGTAGTTTATTTAATACATCCCATATTGAACAATTAAGCAGTTCATTGTATATGACTATTATAAATGCATGGTAAATATTTTTGAAGCTCAGTTTTTGTCAACATCTATATTTATTTCTGGGTGGAGGGGGGATTCTAGAAGTGGAATTGCAAAGTTAATATTTCTGAATTTTTTTTTTGAGAAGGAGTCTTGCTCTGTCACCCAGGCTTGGAGTGCAGTGGCACGATCTTGGCTTATTGCAGCCTCCGCCTCCTAGTTTCAAGTGATTCTTCTGCCTCAGACTCCTGAGTAGCTGGGATTACAGGCACACGCCACCACACCTGGCTCATTTTTGTGTTTTTAGTAGAGATGGAGTTTCACAATGTTGGTCAGGCTGGTCTCGAACTCCTGACCTCGTGATCTGTCCACCTCAGCCTCCCAAAGTGCTGGGATTACAGACATGAGCCACCACACTCAGCAGTTTCTGAATTTTTTAAATGCTTTAGATAAAATTTGCCAAATACAATTTAAGATGATTATATTGATTCAAACTCCCACCTACAAGGAGTGATAAAAACATGTAAGCACAAGTGGGGAGAAATTAACAAAACTAGCTAAGATAAATTTGTAGAAAAAAATTATTTTTAAAAGATAAAAATCACAAAATAGAAAGTGGAAAAAATCAACATGCAAAAGTTTCGAAGTACTAATCCAAAACAGAAATGTCCACAGAGTTCGCCCTAAAAATATACAAGAAAAATATGTACTTAATTTTAGGTTTTATATAGGTTGTGACCCTATTTACTTGTTTCTTTTTATGACCAGCAAATCCATATTTTCTCCTCTTCAAGGCTTTATATTCTATTTATCCAGAGAACTATTTTTTTTACTGTTTTACAGAAAATTCAAAGCTATCTGGTACAAATTTCCTTATTTGTTCTGTTCTTCAACTTAAGTCAAATAAGTGACCATAAGAAATTATCTTTCAACACCTTGACACTCAATTTTTATGTACACACTTACTATTGTTATTATTTTTTGAGAGATGGGGTTTTGCTCTGTCACCCAGACTAGAGTGCAGTGGTATAATCATAGCTCACCACAGCCTTGGACTCCTGGGCTCAAGCAATCCTCCCACTTCAGTCTTTTGAGTAGCTGGGACTACAGGCACATGCCACTACACCTAGCTAATATTTAATTTTTTTTTTAGACATTTGATCTAGCTATATTGCTCAGGCTAGTGTTGAATACCTGGTCTCAAGTAATCCTCCTGCCTCAGCCTCCAGAGTCACTGCAATTGTAGGTGAGAACCACTGTGCTCTGTTTATGTACTTATTTTTACAAAGCAATTTCTCCATAATTTTTATGCAGGTCTGTTCAGAAAATAATAGCCAATCATGAAGAAAGGTGCCTTTTCATGATGTCTTTGGAGTAACTAAACAAGATATAAAGACAGATTTTTCCCAGTAGCATACTATATAATCCAGCTAGCCCTGCCCTACAGATGGAAAATGGTCTCATGTTGTGTTTTGAGGGGCAATAAAACATACCACTTTACTCAAAATAACTCATATTCTGCACTCTATAGTGTGAAAGCCTGTCATACTTAAGGGGTAAAATCACAGGGCTGGGGACATTTTTTTTTTAATCACACAGAGTCAGCTCTAAGACATAATTACACTAAATAAGAATATTAAGCATTAGTTTATTGGGGTTCAAAGCTGATAATTTTAATTGCTCATCAAGATGGGCCTAAGAGAAGGAGCGAGTGGTCAGTTTCCAGGTAAATGACAGGGTGTAATTTTGAGAGGTGAGAAGACATGGAAAAAAAGAAGGAACCAAACTTTCATGGTTTCATTTTGCCTGGGCAATATTTGGAATATAGTATTTTAACAACTGTGATATCAAAATTATCCAACATACTTGTAATTTAAAAGGCTTATTTTGGAACCTCATCAATTTTGATCATTTATTCATTTTTCTTGCAAGACTGTAAACTCCATAAAATGCAAGGACAATGTTTGTCTTGTTCAATGCTATGTTTCCACCAGTTGCTGGCATACAGATAAAGCTCAATACATATTTATTGATCAATAGGAGTGATATGAAATGAGAATTGCTATTTCTATCTCCTTTCTCCTTTCTGATAATTTTTCCCTAATAATCTAAGTTTGTGAATAAGTCCAGTCATTTTCTGCCAGCTGAAGTTCATTGTCTCTTTGATTATTGTTCGAGTGAGCCCAAGGAAGCATTTGCAGGGACTGGGTGGCTTTCTAATTTACATAGTAACTGATGCTCTCCCCTATTTATTCTTCACACCATGCTGATCTCTTGCTAGTCTGCTCTCTCTCTCATTCCAGACTTAAAAAAAATTCAGATTCATTTTATGCCACTGATTAAAATAAGTATCTGCTTTTAAGAGCATTCACAATAATGTAAAAGCTGCTTAACTAGCACTCAACGAAGTCCATATCTGGTGTCATGTATTCTCTCACAAATATATTATTTATTCTGGTAACATTAAGCCCTAGAATCCACACATACTGTTCATGCTTCATGATTCCTACTTGTTTCTGGGTTGTACCTGAATAAAATTTTATTCATCATTTAAACTCAATTCAACTTATTATGGGTAATTGTTAATTGGAATCTATCTTATGTCTATTATAGAATAAAGCAAGTGAGTTACCTGGAAAATTATCTTTGGAGCATTAAGATTTTCAGCATAAGATATAAGACATAAAAGTATAAAAATTAAAACTTTTAAGTAAAAACTATGTAATTTTAATTTAGAATTGAAACATCAGTGCAAGTACATAATCTGTTTCCCTTGCTTTAAAAATACATATTTCTAACTTTAGTGAAAATGTCTAGAAGCAGTGACAACTCAGTAGCAGTGAGTACTCATCAACAAAAGGAAACTAAATCCTGTATAAATGGCCGATTCCAGGTTGAGTTGAAATTATACTGACTTTAAAGAAGCTTAAGTTGCAGGGTGTCTCACTTGTATAAGTCCTTTCCAAATTCATGGGAGGCCCTAACAGTGTGATTACATGGTCTTACACACACACACACACACACACACACACACACACACACACACACACACATTCATATTTGCAAAATATTCAAAGCTATGATATTTTTAGTTGCAAGTAGTTTTACTCTGATTTTTCTTTTGGCATAATTCTTTGGTTGGGTAGTTTTGAATTGGCCATGGGGGTTTTAGAGATCATGCTAAGGAAGATTTGAGGAGGGACACATTCTTATTAGTCAATAATCCCTTGACATTACTGTTAACTGTTCTGATATAGAATGTGCCCCTCCACAATGAATCATTATGATATCTTAAGAAGGAGGGGCAAGACTGAGGTCATATGAGGATATGAACATGTTCTAGTGCTCATGACACCGTGAGACTAGTGAAGGAGAAACAAAATTTGAGATAAACAGAGCCAGAAGCTAACTGTGGAAATACCTCCAAATATTAAAGTGTTCTAAGTCTGAAGGGAACTTGATAGTTTCTCCCAATTTGATAATAATGCTTAATATTATTACCTGTAGTGGCAAAAACCACAGTTACTTTTGCAGCAACATAATAATAATCACTTTTTATTGAAGCATGATAGAGGAAGGAAGGGTTTACCTTTCTACTCTCTGCTTAGAAGATATTATAAAATTATTGTCATATAAAGAGAGTTCAGGCAAACATGCAAGAGAAAGTGTTACAAATACTCAACAGTTAGTAAAAGTACTATGTCTTTTTACTGGATTTTGTGATATTTGTAGGATGTCTACTTTTCAAACATTATAGTTTTTTTGTGATTTATTTTGTCATTCTATATAAATATTTAGTATCTTATTTTATATTCCCAGCTTTGCACTTTTTTTCTTAATGAGGACCTTCAAACTGTATAATCTGCTTCTGAAAAATCTGGATCCATATTATATCAGGTCTAAAATAGGAAATATACAAACTGAATCCAGGATAGGTTGTTGTGCTTGAAAGCAAATAAGTAATCTGACACTGTCAGTCGTGCACCAAAAGGACACTGGAGCCTACTTGAGCTTCAAAGTTACTTCAATTGACTAAAACATATTTTATTTAAAACGTCATGAAAAGAAAATAGAGAGACACACAAAACAACACTCATTGGATATTTTGGAGCTAGCTAGCGTCAACTTGTTACTTAGAAAATCGATGGTAAGAGTAAAGTTCTTAAGCATTGATCCTGTCATTCTTGTATGAAATATGTCTTAGAGTAAATGATAGAAAGCATGGGTAAGGGACAGTTCTATACAGAGAAGTCCTAGCATATAATAGAAAGCATGATAGGATGAGAAAAATCACCAGTTTGCAACCTTAAAGAAATAATGAATCAATTCAGTGACGACTAGTTGACAGTAAAGAAAAGGGATGAAAGTGGAGGAAGAACTTTTCCATTCAAGGATGTGAAACAGGGGTGCTGGCATACTTTCCCTTGCCGTGTCAATCATGTGCTTTTCTCAAAAAGAGGTGCTTCAATAAGTGTCAGACTTTTAATTTGTTACCATCTCTATTATATCTCATATAAATTGATCAGACTTTCTTCTTAGTTCCCTGAGTCCATGAAGGATTTCTTACCTTCGTATTCTTATGGTCATTTCAAATGGCAAAGACATGGATGAAAATGGGAGTTTGATGCATGTTTAAGTAAAATACCATGCGGAAGTCAATAACTTTAAAAAAATATATTTTAAAAAGCTATTGGCAATGCTGATTTATAAACTAGAAGTAGTCTTCTAAACTGTCCTTTAATTCTGAATTGCACTTACAGTGCTATAGTATCCATTTTTTCTTTCACTAATATTTCTTAACAACTTTCTCTGAGTCATATTTTATGGTTTAGAACATCTGAATACAAAGACATTGTATTAGACATAATATTTTTTACTTGAAACTTAAAAAAGAAAAAAATCCATAAGGATACTCTTTCTCTCTCCTTTTTGGCACAGCAATATTTGTTGAAATATAACAGTTTTAAATGCTGTTTATTTCTTCTATGTGTACAATCAGTTGAGCTAACTTACCTTCAGCATGTACAATAGCACATTAATAACTGGCTTGAGTCTTTGAACGAATTTTGTAGAAGATCCCTCTGAGTACAGAAATCTCAAGAGAATTACTTAAGAATAGAGAATTCTTGATTTTATCAAGGTCTTCACTCAGCAATGCCTAGCTGTAGCTTTATAGCAATGATACTTCTTTTGCTCCCAGAGGTCAGTTACTCCACCAACTTTGCATACTAGCTTTTAGAGATAATTACAGAGCCTAGAGCAAAGAGAAGGCTTTGAGAGAACTACAGGAATAACTGGGCAATCCCTGATATATCACATGCATTCTTGCTGAGGTGGTGAACAAACACAAGCAAAGCAGTTGAAACTCTGTGTAGGTTATTCTTTGTGAGTGGGTCTCAAGTTAACTGCGTGTAGTAAGCATCTAGTTTTTGATGAAAACTAGATGCTTATTTGATACTTATTCTGTCAAATACTTACTAGTAATATATAGAAAAGGAAACAAAAAACGATCAATCCAAACACAAAACAACCTCATGCATACATTAAAATCAACCATACACCTGTAAAATAAATAAATAATCATATGCTGTCATGCTTAAGAGTATACACTTAGGCATTTGGTAAACTTAGCTTCAAGACCATTTCTGCCACTAATTAGTTTGTTACTAGGCAAATTGTATTTATTCATGTAAGCCAGCAGTTTCATTTCTAAGATGTGAATGATGACATTACCTGTTCTATAGAGTTGTTGGGATGTACCAATGAGAAGATGGGTGCTCTGTTACATAGCCAGCATCCAATAAATGGTAGCTCTCATTTTTATTACTTTCATGGTAAAGCGGCCAATAGGTACTTCCTCCTAGGAAAGAAAACAATGTTTTGGATGGGCTTGGCCAGTATTTCCGCCAATTTGCCTGTTCATATGATTACCTAGGGTGTCTATTAAAACTACAGATTTCTGGCCATACCCTTCACCTCTTGAATTTGAATTATCAGCGTACTGGGAGGAGTGTTTTGGACTTTCCATTTGACAAGCGCCTTGGGTGGTTTTATGGCAAAAATGGTTTTGCAAGTAGCATAGTGGATATAACACTGAAAATTGAATGACTAATTAATATCTACTTTTTTATGGTTGATGAAAAGAACTTGCAGCATTAAAACAAATAATTCTATGATTGCTATAGCATACATATCCATGACCACACTCCATGAATTCCAACTAACTTCTAATTTTCCATGTTTTGTGGGTTTTTGTTTGTTTGAGATGAAGTCTCTCCCTGTCACCCAGGAGTTCAGTGGCATGATCTTGGCTCACTGCAACCTCCGCCTCCCAGGTTCAAGTGATTCTCCTGCCTCAGCCTGCCAAGTAGCTGGGATTATAGGCATGCACCACTGTGCCCAGCTAATTTTTGTATTTTTAGTAGTGATGGGGTTTCTCTATGTTGGCTAGGCTAGTCTCGAATGCCTGACCTCAAGTGATCTGCCTGCCTCGGACCCCCACAGTGCTGAGATTACAGGTGTGAGTCACGAAACCCGGCCTATTTCCATATTTTGAATACATGTTTTCTTCAGTTTTATTTTTCAATTCGAGGAAAACTGTAGGTAGAATAGAAAGAGAAAAAGAAAAGTGAGAGGAAGTCAGGAATGACAGATAGAAAAATGCAAAAGTTCAGAAAAATGACAGTTTAGACATAAAAGTGTTTTTCTTTATTTGCTGGCCCAATTCAAATTTTACAACTTTTTCCACATAGCTAAGTATTTAGTGTGTTTGTCTTTATTACGTATGCTCTTGCAAAACATATTGTTTTATATGCAATGTATTTTAGTTTATGTAAATAATATTGTTGATAAACATCTTTTCTGACCTACATTTTTCATGAAAATACTATGTTCTTAATATTCCTCTGAGTATCATGTGGTGAAACTATTTTTCTTTTTGTAATTGTATTCCACATTTTATTGATCCATCTAGTTTTACACATCCAAGTTCCCCTACAGTTCCTATCTGCACAAGCAGTGCTTTGTATACAGCTGAGTGGCCTGTGGTGTGAGTTGAGGATACGCACACATTTTATGCAAGCTGAGTTATAGGGTCAGTGTGTATTTACTAAGTCTGTATACCAGCTTGTATTCCAGCATGGCTGCCTAGCTGACACTTCCAGCAGAGCAGATGCCTCCTAGAGCTGCAAATTCCCATCTACATTTGACATTTTCTATTTTTCTAACATTTGCCAGTCATAGCTTGTTGTCTTAATTTGCATTTTTCTGGGTATTATTAACTTGGAGTTTTCTTTGATGAGATGGTAAGTTTTGAGAAGTTTCACTTCTCAAAAGGGCATTTGCTGAGTAATTACGCTGGAATCTGATCCCAACTTCATGCTTGCGAAGAAGCTGCAGTGGGTATTTTTAAAGGTTGTTTTCCCAAGTTATAGGACCTCTCTTTTCTACCAGCATTTACATCTGAGATATTCTTATATAACCTAGTTTATAAAAGTTCTTTCTCAGAGAGATATAAAGTTGAAAGAAGATATTGTATGAGCACAGAAAGTGCTTCAGGCATATCTTCTCCTGGAAAAGATAATGAAGAATAAAAGAGAATATGTAAGTTACCGTCCCAATAGAGGCAATAAAAGCCAGGAAAGAATAAAAGTGTTTTAACTATGTTGGGTCATCCCCGAGATGCCTGGAAGCATGATTACCTTGTGCCATCATACCAGTAGTCAGGATTAAGAATGAAAGTCCAAGGAAAAGCATAGACCCTTTCCATGGTTACCCCACTCAAATCAACTTCCAAAAGTTCTTTTTTTAATCTAACTCTAAGTGAGAAATGACTTTTAGAATGGTTGAAAAGGATGTCAGAATGCCCTGTGGGGATTATAAATAAATAAAATTGATCTCAGTCTCCTAGATAGAAGCAAAAGAAAGTTTCTTCCAGGGCAGTTTTGCAGGCTGCTGACCAAGAGAGAAAATTCATCTACTATGTTGTCAAATTTATTCCTTCCATCTATCAGTTGTCTTATAGGATTTTTTTTCTGAATACCCATTCATGCGCGAAGCATTGCCAGTTGTACATCCCCAGCTGTTTTAAATTTGACTTCTCTCTATTTACGTCACTGCTGTTCCAGTTCAGGAGTATCCCTTGTTTGAAATAGCTCTTGCCTTCACTTTTGAAATCTGCCTCCAGTCCTGCCTTCCTCAAATTCGTACGCCACAAGGTTGAGGCAGCTAGAATGCAAGCATGTTACTTCCTCTCAAAATTTTTAAATGGTTGCCCACTCTCAGAAAATGGCATTGACATCCTTACATGACATGGTAGACTTTCTGTGACCCCTCCACTTTTTTCCTCTCCCAGACCTTTCAATGCTAGCATGACTTAGCTGATTTTAGCTCCATGGAAACCCCAAGCTGTCTCTTGCCCTTGAACCTTTGCTCACCCTGATCTCTCTGCCTTGTTGTTCCCCTTACCTCCTCTTTGCATCTCTGGCTAAATAAATCCTATTTATTTAATCAAACTCAACTTTGAGGGGGATAAGCTAGTGATTTTCCTTCTCACCCAGGCTGAGCTAAATGTCTTTCTATGGTACCCCCAAAACACTCATGAAAATGCAAATGACTGGACTTGCTGGCTTATGGTTAAACTTTCCCTTTATGTCTTTCTGATGCTATGGTGTAAATGTTCTTCATCTATGAAAATATGATTTATTTATCTTTATATTGGGAGTAAAAATATTATTTCAAGGTCAGGCAGTAGAATTCCTCCAAGGAAGAAAGTGGTTTTGGATTAATAAAATACCTGATGGTTGAGAGGACTTTAGGAAGGGGAACATCTAATATTCAATTTTGCATCTTTTATTGTACTGTCCAACAATATAATTGCCTTCTATTTTGTTAGATCTTCAGTAAAGTATATAGTCACACAGTCTCCAGCTGGTAAATTGGTAAAAACATATATTATCTGCTGCTTAGAGCAATATAGTATGGAAAAGAGCATGTGCCCAAGAGCGGCAAAATTCAGAGAAAGCATCAATAGCTCACTGGAAGCAGCAATTGTTTGCTCTGGAAAAAGACAAATTCTTAAAGAATGTCCAGAAATATATGGAGCATTCATTAGATTTCCTACTGTAAGTAATTTGATATTTAAGCCAATTTTAGTTTGAAAGATAAGGAAAAGAATGTTAAACTGGAAGATATGGGCAAACCTTATTTTATAATGGGAAAGTAAAACATTAGATTTTAAAAAATGCAGAAAGCAAACGACATAGTTACAATGTTCTTTTGTGTAAAAATAGTTTATGCATAAAAAAGAATATAACAAAACAATAGCAGTTGTTTCTGGCTGCTATTTGCTTTTTTATACATTTCTGTAATTGATATATTCAATCAAATGGCTAAATATTGCTTTTCATCTCAGGAAAAGATAAGTAAAGAATTTAAAAATTATGCCACCATTGATGGTTTGACATTAAAAGATCACATATTAAGTACCAATTGTTAGTGTTTACCAACACTATTTTTTTTTCACTTGGAAAATTGTTTTTGAGTAACCTGTCTGTTATTGGACAAAGTTTAGGGAGTGTTTACTACCCTACTTCTGAATTCTGCTTCGACTGTGCTGAAATCTCACTTTAGGCAAACTAGGAGAAGGATATCCCTGGTGCCATCCGCAGCCCTCTTTTTGAAATCTCTCCTTCATTTCAAAGTCCCTGCAGGCTCCTGGGCTGCCATGCTGGGATCTCAGCTTTCCCCGCTGCTGTGTCCATTGGGCTGCCCATTACAACGCCTTCACTGCTATTTGCCTCTAGTGAAAATTGTTTAATCAGGGTTGTGTTCCCTTAGCATTTTACACTCCTGGACACAAGGTTATTTGGACAAATGATTCCTTGATAACCTGTTGCTCTTCTTTACATCATTTTCAGTTGACCCTTTCTCTACCTCACTATCTCTATTTTATCTAATAGGCTGTGTTAGTTTTGCCTAAGAAATATCTCTCAAGCCTACGGCCTCTTCCCCATGGGCATTATCCTAATTCAGGGCCTTGTTATTTTTTCGTTTAGCTCTTCCAAAAACTGTCTAGCTGGTCTGCTGTCTTCAAGTGTTTATCTCCCATTTACATTTTCCAAACAGCCCCTAGAATTGTTTTTGTGTAATGTGGATAGCATGATGACAACTTCTTCCTTTAAAAACATAACTTTAATGATACAATGGCAGGTTCAGAAATATTGCTCAGAATACAGTCCAAACCTCTCAGCATATAATCTAAGACATTTTGTGGTTTGATACCACTATTCTTCTCCAGTAGCAACCTTTGCCATTCTCTTTCACTCTCTCTTACTCCCTGATATAGTTGGGAAATTTGTCACCACTAAAATCTCATGTTGAATTGTAATCCCCAGTGTTGGAGATGGGGCCTGGTGGAGGTGTTGGGGTCCTGGGGGTGTATCCCTCATGATCTAGTGCTGTCATCACAACAGTGAGTGAGTTCTCTTGAGATCTGGTCATTTAAAAGTATGTGGCCCCTCTCCCCCAACCCATTCTTGCGCCTGCTTTTGCCATGTGACCTGCCTGCTTCCACTTGGCCTTCTGCCATGTGTAAAAGCTCCCTGAAGCCTCCTCGGAAGCTGAGCAGATGTTGGTGCCATGCTTGTACAGCCTGCAGAACTGCAAGCCGATTAAACTTCTTTTTAAAATAAATTACCAAACCTCATGTATTTCTTTATAGCAATGTAAGAATGGCCTAATATACTCCCCAATTATTTCATTTTCCCAAACCGCAGCATGTTCTTTCCTTATATTATTCTCTCTGCCAGGAATGACCCATCACTGCATCCACCTGAATAATGATTACTGTTTTGCAAAGCTGAGGTTGTCTAGTGCATTCCGCGTGAACAGTTCTAATTCACAGCTCTCTCTGCCATAGTAACCTGGCACTTTCCCCTTTATACATTCCAGTAGCTAGAACACTGCACCACTGCATTGTAAGTATTTACTAATATATTAGTGTTACCATTATTCCCTGAGGCCATTGAGGATCTATATCTTGTCATCTCTGTAGTTACAGAACCAACGTATAGTAGTTTCTGAATAAATGGTATGTAAATGAGAAAATACAGTATAAAAATTGACTTAAAGCACAGAGTTGTTTAGGAAGATCCTTCTCAGGGTAATCTCATTGTGGCAATACTGTTCTTTTTGCTAACATTTAGGAATCTGATAAGGTTTGCCCATTCTATTAACATATTCAGTTGTTCCTTCTCATGCTCAGATATCTAAGTTTTCCCTGAGAATTTGGCTGGGAGAGTTAGCAAACTCTTTATGTAAAGTACCCAATAGGAATTATTTTAGGCTTTGCAGTCTATCCTAACTATTCACCTTTGCTGTGGTAACTCAGAAACATCAAGATAAATCATTTAAATGACTGGACATGATTCTGTTCCTGTAACACTTTACTTACGAAAACTAGCAGTAGGCCAGATTTGTACTGTAGGCTGTAGCTTTCTGATCTGTGGTCTATATTTAGAGTTTAGGTTTATACACCTAAATCTTTGGCTCAAATTATGGTAGGTTTAGGTTAATTCATCTGCCAAACAGAGAGGTAGTGCTGAGCTTCGCTGTTCCAGGATTTAGGGATAAACAATACACATGTGCAGCTAAATTCATGATAGAAATCTTAGGAGACAATACAATGGTTAATCTTATTGGAGCTCAAATGACGTCATTTCAGTAAAATCTCTGTGATAGTCACAGATCAGAGGTTGCCCACTGAAAACATCTATGTTATAT
This sequence comes from Sapajus apella, assembly GCF_009761245.1. Taxonomy (NCBI): domain Eukaryota; kingdom Metazoa; phylum Chordata; class Mammalia; order Primates; family Cebidae; genus Sapajus; species Sapajus apella. Next base: position 3,169,856 of record NW_022436969.1, on the reverse strand, counting down.
TGTTACTTCTGAAGCAAATCCACCGTCTCTAGCAAGAAATGCTCTGTCTCTCAGAAACCACACTTGCAAAGCCTCCTTTCAGTGGCGTGGGACTGAGTATGTATTAGATTCCCAAGTACTTTTTAAATTTTCACTGGGAGAAGTAGATTACTGCCAGATGTCTCCCCAGGCAGGACAGCACCTCTGGCAAAGAGACAGCTTGTTAAAGGAGAATATAAGGACCAAGTTGAAGATGGAGAAGAAGCAGTGTTATTCATTTTTGCTTCTCAGAAACAAATTCAATATTAAGTAGTGTGTATCCAGAAATTCTGGTAGCATCTTCTTTAATGCATTTGTGTGCAGGGAAAGCAGTAATTGCACAACCCAACATAGAATTGTTTAGACTTTTATTTCTTGAGCTGATAATTTCTTTGCTCCTCTTGGTTACATTTGTCCAGTGTTCACTGCCCTCTGTTAGCCCTGAGGAAATGGTGTAAAGTGCTCTCCATAGCCATCACCTTTGCTGTCTTCTTGCTTCATGATTTCTCCTGCCATGGTTAGTAAGCACCTTCCCAAGCAGCACCTGCTAGGAAACGACTGTTTTTGGAAATCTCTATGCGATATTCTCAAGAACAGATGAGCTGAAGAAAAGCTGTCATTTTATCTGACAGGACAAATTCAAAGTAAGCTACAACATTTTATGAGATGTAAGTAAAGTATGTGAATGAGAAACACTTCTATTTTTTAAACTGTATTTCTTTTACTATGTTGTTACACCTTGGCATCCTTTCTACATACCTTTGTTAAATTAATCCCAACATCTATAACAGTTCCATTGACATGGTTTGGCTGAGTCCCCATCCAAATCTCACCTTGAATTGTAGCTCCCATAATTCCCATGTGTCATAGGAGGGACCCAGTAGAAGGTAATTGAATCACGGGGGCAGGTCTTTCCCAGGCTGTTCTCATCATAGTGAATAGGTCTCACAAAATCTGATGGTTTTATAACGGGAGTTCCCCTACACAAGCTCTCTCGCCTGCTGCCATGTAAGATGTGACTTTGCTCCTCCTTCACCTTTAGCCATGATTTCAAGACTTCCCCCTCCATGTGGAACTGTGAAATCTCCTTCCTTTATAAATTACCCAGTCTTGGATATGTCTTTATAGCAGTGTGAGAACAAACTAATACACTAATACACTCATGTGCCTAACATTGTGGATAATTTATAAAAGACTATACTGAAATTATCTTAACTGTGTAAATGATTTCAAGTCTTCCCCAGCCATGTGGAACTGTGAAATCTTGTTCCTTTATAAATTACCGAGTCTCGGGTATGTCTTTATAGCAGTGTGAGAACAGCCTAATAATACACTTATGTGCCTAACATTGTGGATAATTTATAAAAGACTATGCTGAAATTATCTTAAAACTGCCAGTTATTTCCTAGTGAATGCTCATCTTTATAAAGAAGTAAAAGGAATTCAACAAAAGCCGAATGTCAATAGCACAGTCAGATTACTTACTGTGGGCAAACTTCCCTAGTAGGTAAGATCAATTCTGGCAGTTATCTACTCTGAGGAACTGAAATTGTATTCTGGAAATTTATCATATTAGTGGCTCTATTTCAATGCTATAATTTGAGCATGGAATTTTTTCTGTAGACACTTAAGTGTCCTTAAGTAATCAAATGAAAAAAATCAAATGAATTTTCACAAGAATCCCTGACAAAGCTCTAATACTGAGATCTACAAGGAACTTAAACAAATTTACAGAAAAAAAAAAAACATTAAAAAGTGGGTGAAGGACATGAACAGACAATGCTCAAAAGAAGACATTTATGTGGCTAACAAACATATAGAAAAAACTCAACATCATTGATCATTAGAGAAATGCAAATCAAAACCTCAATGAAATACCATCTCATGTCAGTGAGAATGGTGGTTATTAGAAAGTCAAGAAACAACAGATGTTGGTGAGTCTGTGGAGAAATAGGAATGCTTTTACACTGTTGGTGGGAATGTAAATCAGTTCAACCATAGTGGGAGACTGTGTAGTAATTCCACAAAGACCTAGAACCAGAAATACCATTTGACCCAGCAATCCCATTACTGGATATATACCCAAAAATATATAAATCATTCTATTGTAAAGATATGTGCATGCATATGTTCATTGCAGCACTATTCACAATAGCAAAGTCATGAAGTCAACCCAAATACCCACCAATGGTAGTCTGGGTAAAGAAAATATGGTACACACATGCTATGGAATACTATGCAGCCATTAAAAGGTATAAGATTGTGTGCTTTGCAGGGACCTGGATAGAGCTAGAAGTGATTATCCTCAGCAAACTAACACAGGAACAGAAAACCAAACACCACATGTTCTCATTTATAAGTGGGAGATGATCAATGAGAACACATGGACACAGGGAGGGGAACACCACACTGGGGCCTATTGAGGGAGTGGGTGGAGGGAGAGCATCAGCATAGATTGCTAATGTATGCAGGGCTTAATACCAGGTGATGGGTTAATAGGTGCAGCAATCACCATGTCACACATTTATCTAAGTAACAAACCTGCATGTCCTGCACATGTACTCTAGAACTTAAAATAAAACTAAAAAATACAAAATAAAAATAAATAAAAATAGGAACTCAGTTTTAATCAGTATTTTATGTGTTTGAATATATATATAATCAAGGTATAACATCTTACTTAAATTAACCATTGCTTAATCTTGACATTAACAGTGCCAGTAGGATAAGTTTAGCAGTTTCTTTAGTTTTGACTTTGTTAAGTCAGGTTTTTTTCTTTTTGGTTTTCCACCGTATGTGTCTTCAGTTGCACATTGATATAATGAAATTTTATACATTGCATTTTTTAAATAACTTAAAAATAAATTTTCCTAAGAAGGCTTGAGAGTGGAGTATAGTAAACCATGTGATAGGTTTACAAATCATGGAACTGAAGCAAGAGAAATTCAAGGGACTTCCCTAAGTCCACATAAGTAATTTGTGTCTGTCTAAGAACCAGAAACTAGTGCTACTGACTTCTGATTCACTGCTCAATAATCTACTTTCCTTCAGTCAGGAATAGGATTTGGAATTGCCAACACTATTTGGGAGTAGCAGACATAAGCCATACATAATGTTTTATTTCCACTAACAGAAAAAGAAAATACAGGTATTGATCGACTTATGACCTATGCAACTTACGACCATTCGACTTTACCACCAGAATTGCTAGCCATGACTGCTTCACGTCTGGCAGCACAAACGTTGCCCAGCTGGGCGTATGACAGTACGGACCAGCTTCCAGCAGCGTTACCATCTCCTCGTGCACCATTTCAACAGTTATCCCAGACTCGGCACAGCAATTTGTGTTTTGTGTCTTGGATATTTTTCATCAAACCCCTCCCAAGATGTCTACCAAGAGGAAATTGTCTTTGTCTACACCTCAGCCTGCCAAGAAGGAAAGAAAGGCCATCGATCTCGACACAAAAATGAAGGTAATTAAGCAGTATGAAGGAGGAAAGAAAGTGAATGTGATCGCACATGATATGAAGTTATCACACTTGACTGTGTCGACGATTTTGAAAGATAAAGAATTCGTAAAGCTGTGAAAGTTTCTGCACCCATGCAATCAACAGTTATAACAAAGCAATGAAGCAGGCCCATCCACGAAATGGAGAAATTGCTATATATTTGGATGGAAGATCAAATTCAAAAACAGACACCATTAAGTCTTTTTACTGTGCAGATGAAGGCGAGAAGTCTATTTCAGACTCTGAAGGAGCGTGCTGGAGAAGATTACAGTCAAGAATTTGTAGCAAGCACTGGCTGGTTCCAGAGATTCAAGAAAAGATTCCAAATGCATAGTGTTCAAGTGACTGGAGAAGCAGCGAGTGAGGATGAAGAAGGAGCACGTAAGTTTGTTGATAGTCTGGATGAATTAATTACAGATGAGGGATATCTAGCAGAACAGATTTTCAATGTTGATGAAACTGGATTATTTTGGAAACGGGTGCCAGCACACACTTATATTCACAAAGAGGCCAAAGCATGCCAGGATTTAAAGCATTTAAGGATAGGCTAACTCTGCTGCTTGGCGGGAACATCGCAGGGTTTAAGCTGAAGCCATTCTTAATTTATCACTCAGACAACCCGTGTGCATTCAAGAATGTTAACAAGGACACATTGACCATCTACTTTCGTTCTCAACGTAAAGCATGGATAACACAAGGATTGTTTGAAGACTGGTTTATGAACTGTTTTATTCCTCAAGCTCGAGAATATTGTTTGGAGAAAGATATTCCTTTCAAGATTTTATTGCTACTCGATAATGCGCCTGGACACCCACCACATCTAGGCGATCTCCATCCAGATGTAAAATTTGTTTTTCTTCCGCCAGACATGACTCCACTCATCCAGCCTATGGGCCAAGGTTCGATTGCTACATTAAAGGCCAACTATCTCCGAACCACCTTCGCTCAAGCAATATCCGCTATAGATGCTGACTCAGGATTAACATTGTGAGATTTTTGGAAACACTACAACATTTTGATGTGTATCAAGAATATCACTACCGCCTGGGAGGCTGTGACGACAAAGTGCATGAATGGCATCTGGAAAAATTGTGTTAAGTGCTATGTTAATGATTTTGTTGGATTTGACAGTGAACATGAACTTGAAACGACTCGGGAAAATATAGTAAAACTCACTAAAGACCTTTCTTTGGAGTGTGAAATGGAAGATGTCGAAGAGTTGCTAGACAAGGAATCCAGAGAACTTACAAATGAAGAGCTAATCGAACTGGAAGAAGAAAGAAGAGAAGCAGAGAATGAAGAGGAGGAACCAGAAAGAAAGTTCACCACTAAGGGATTATCAGACGGTTTATCTTTACTGAATAAACTTCTTATACATTTCGAAGCAATGGACCCAAACATCGAACGATTTGCAAGGATTGAACAGATGGCGCACGATGTTTTTCATCCATATTGTGAAATTTATGAAGAAAAAAAGAAACATACAATTCAGACAAAGCTCACAATGTTTATGAAAAAACCAATTCCGGTAACCCCAACGCCTCAGATGACGACATCAACGATCTGCAGCCAAGAACCAGCGGCCAATAAAATGTTTCATACATGTTTATATATTTTGATATGTTTTGCAATTGGGAAAATGTTTCCTATGGTATTTTTTACACGCATATTTTGTAATTTTGTGTATTTTGCAAATATTAAACCAGTTGTACTGGTAATGCAGTGTTTTACTTAAACCTGACGAATGTAAAAATGAGAAACAAAATGGTGTAGAGATGATACAAATGGCATAAAATGAACAAAGAAAATTATGATATATAACAATAATGAAAGAAAATTCAAAACAAAGGGATAGAGAAAAATTTACCAACCAAATGGAGAGCAAAAATAAATAAATAGAAAGCAGGAGGTGCAATTTTTGCTGATAAAATAGGCTTTAAAGCAACAAAGACCAAAAGAAGCAAAGAAGGATATTACATAATAAAAGGATCAATGTAACAAGAAGAGTTAAAGATCCTAAATATATACGCACCCAATACAGGATTACCCAGATATATAAGACTTATAAAGAGACTTGGACTCCCACACAATAATAGTGGGAGACTTTAACATCAATATTAGATCAGTGAGACAGAAAGTTAACATCGATATCCAGGACTTGAACTCAGATCCGGAACAAGTAGACTTAATTAACATTTATAGAACTCTCCACTTTAAATACACAAAATATACACTCTTATCAGTACCACATCACACCTATTTATAGGTTTAAATGAAATATTGGTTGGCTGCTTGTTAATTATTTTCTTCCATAACTTTTTTTATGTCTCTGTTATTAAACACAATTACAGACATACCCATTTTTAGACTGCATTCTAGCCCGGGCAATAAAGCAACACCCCTGTTCTCTCTCCCTCTTCCTCTTCCTTCCTCCCCTTCATTCTTTTCTTTTCTTTTTCTTTTTTTTTAATTCTTTCTCTTTCTTTCTCTCTTTCTTCCTCTTAAAAAAATTATGATAAAATATGACTTAAAGATTTTTATAACATCATTTCACAGTACTGTACATAGAGTCTACTCAACTTACAACCAAATCGTGTTACGACCGGTCTGTTGGAACCAGCCGTGATCATAAGTTGAGCACTAGCTATAGAAAAAAAATTTCCTGGAAGTTTGAAAGCACCCCTGGTTGCTGTGCTGTCATTATATCTTCCCAGGCATAACTTTACTCTGGCAGGTTGTGTCTTTAGTGTCTGAGGCTTCTGGGGCATTGGCTGCATCCTTTCTGTCTCTGACTTGTACCAGTTCAAGGACAACAGACATGTCAATTTTTAGTGCTCTGATATCAAAGTCACCTATAAGATCAGCAATTAAGCAAACTTTTTCTGGGTATGACCAAAATGACTGACGTCCCAACATTGATATTTATATTATAAAGACTTGTTGTTACTATTTTACTCATACAATTGTTAAAGACTATGAGAGGAGAGCAGGTGGTGTATGTGCATATATTCAAAAGATATTAGAAAAGGAAAACTGGTAGAATTTATATGGTAAGATTTATTATCCTTTGTTTTGAAACAGAAGATTCTATATTTCTTTTCTGTATAATGTTTTCCCAACTGGACAATAAAACCCATTATCAAAATTATATTACTAGAAAATAAAAAAGTAATAATTTTGATCTAATCATAAGTGAAATCTAAAACATAGAGTTCTAGAACACACCAAATTACCAAATAAATTAGTAATGAATCTGGGAAAAAAAAAACTTAAGTATTTCTGACTCTTAATTCACTCTCACCCAGAAGAAGGAAATTATTTCCTGAAATATTAATGAAGAAATGTTCACTGGAGCCTAAGTATAAAGTTAACAAAGCAATTAAGACTCAGAAGTTTGCAGGCAGGTATATAAAAATCAGTTTTGCCTTGAAAAGCTCTCATGAAATAAACCAATCAGGAGGGGAAAGGATGCCCTGGTTTGGAAGCCTGATAGTGTAATGAGAGATGGCATTGCATTACCTAGAACTCTAGAAGGTTTTCTAAGTAAAGGAAAATGATGATCATTTGGGTTAGATTCTGTTGCCTGATGAAGACTTGTATTCCATGATTGATTCACCTAAAAAATCAAAAGAAAACCACTTTGGTCCTGACAGTCTGGAGCCTTTAGTTTTTTAACATTTCTTCTCACTATTACTCAGCTAAAGAGTCAGGGTCAACCTGGGCATGTTGTATTTCTTTTTGCAACCAAGTTCACAGTCGTTAACAAAAAAGAACTAAGGGCTTTGCATTTAGATAGCAAAGCCAGTTCCCATATCTACTTTTAATACTTCCAGTTGCGGTCATGTACTGCATAATGCTGTTACGGTTAAGATGAAACATATATATGACAGCAGCCTCATAAGATTATAAACTATACTTTAATGTTACAGACAGGAGGAAAGAAAATACTGGGTAGAAGAGGGTAGGGTGCCTGGTGAGGGCTCCGCCCTTAAGCCAGGACCCACAGCCCTAAATGAGAACATGCATTTCTGTGTTGCCTTTTCCAACACCAGTCTGGCTCCCCACTTTGTACCGTTAAAAAAACTAATATGCCTTTCTGTTTTTCCACCTAAATGTTGCCTTTTCCAACAACACCCTGGCCCTCCACACCCCCTACCTTGTACCCATAAAAAAACCTAAGCTCCACTGACAGAGAAGCAGAGCAGCACAGCAGAGAAGGAGAGAAGAAAAGAAGCATCTGAATGTTAAGAGACGAGGCAGCTGGACATCTAAGAGTTGATCATAGAGGAGTTTGACCAGGGACAGTCAGAGAGGTCCCACTGTCTCACTCCATCTTCTTTCCAGCTCCCCATCCCATCGATAGCCATTTCCATCACTCAGTAAAATTCTCTGCATATACCACCCTTCAGTACATTCATGGAAGCTTATTCTTCCTGGACTCTGGACAAGAATTCTGGATGCACTGGTGTGGAAACCCAAAAAGGCTGTCACAGTGACTCTTCGCTGAGCTGTTTAACATTTAAGCCTTCCATGGACAGCAAGGCTAAAAGAGCATTGTTTGCAACACATGGCCTCTGGGGCTCCACAGGTGGTGGGCAACCCCTAGATGCTGCTGGGGTGGTAGATGTTGCCAGGGTGGTACGGGCTTTGTTCCTGCCAGTGCCCAAAGGCACTTTGTGCTTGCTCCTGCACCTACTTGCTTGCTTGCTACTCCTCTCGCAAGGAGTAGGAGCATGAGTAAATGAGCCACACTCCTGAGGCAAGTCTGAGAAGGGGTCAAGGGGGAATTCTCCTGTCTTGCTTTGGAAATGTTTAAATACTCACATACTTCCCATTGTGTTACAATTGCCTACAGTATTCAGTAAATAACATGCTGAACAGGTTTGCAGCCTAGGAGAAACAGGCTATGCCATAGACCCTGGGTGGATAGTAGGCTAATACCACCTAGGTTTGTGTAAGTATACTCTATGACTTTTCCACAAACATTAAACCACCTTACAACACATTTCTCAGAATATATCCTTGCCATTAAGAGATGTGTGGTTGTACTCAGAACATTTGTTCATTTATTCTTCTCTGTAGCAAACAGAAAGCTACAGAGAAGAAAGAAAAGAAGAAATGCAAAGAGCCTTGATTCAAATTTGTAATCCAACCCTGTTGCCCATTCCAGCTCCTGAGGTTGAACTGATTTCTAATCAATATTGTTGCAGTTGAGGTAGCTTCTCCAGTATACCTGAGAATCTCTGACAATCCATAAAAAGAACTGGCTTTGCATGAGAACTACTTAGTCATTTTTAGCTGCTTCCCTTCTTAGCTGTGTCTGTGATAACTCCTCTTCTTTTATTTGTGTGCTGGGGCAGCTCAAAGTTGAGACAATTTTCTGTTCTAGCCGCCTCATTGCCAGGGATATGTGTTTCCAGTACTTTGGGCCTATTACTGAAGGAAAAAGACCTTGCTTTTTTTCTTTTCTTCTTTTTTCTGTTCAAAGTCTTATGGGTGCCCTTGGATATACTTCAGATAAACATGAATCAATCTAAGGAACTTTTGAAGTTTGCTCGTTAGTCCACTCAAAGAAAAAAGGCAATTTCCATATTAAATTGGGTATCATTTTGCACCCATGCTGTACTGAAAACTTTGCATGTAGCAAATTTCAAGCTGTCAATCTTTGTGAGTGACTCCCTAAGAAAAGCTTAGTAGTTGTGCCCCCAAAATGGGTGGAGTACTGGACTTCCCCCTGCATAATGAAAGTCCATTGTAGGAAGACCATTCAGAAGATAATTTAAAAGCCTGTTAAACTGCAGCACCTCTACCACTAATTGCTAGGCAACACATTACCATCAGAGGCCCAGATTGCTCTTTAAAAGGTTTTTAAATGATGGTGTGAGGAAATAAAGCCTTGTCATCTAAAGCTTTTTCAAATGTGCTCTTCTTCCTTATGCTAGAAGCAGCAGTCAGCCTGAACTTTGCACATAATGAGACTGTGAATGGCTGATGAGTGTCTGCTCCTAGAGGAAGAAACAATGAATGAGGGGTGAAGTGAATGGGGGCTTTCTTGTCATTGTGTGTAGCTTGAATTAAAGCAAAAAAGAGAACTTCTGGATTTAGCATTAACACTAGAAACCAGATGTCTGCTGTTTTTTTTTTTCCTTCCTTGCTCCCTTTACTCAAAACAACTTGTAATAGAAGACAAACGGACACAATCTCTTAAGAAAAATACAATAAATAACTCTATCAAAAAGGAGCCCTTAATAATGGGAAAAAGAAGCCTCTTTTTAATGTGTTCTAGAATAATCATTTGAATGTTATAACATTATGAATCTGTATAAAGAAATATTTTTATGGTACTGTTTTTGTTTTAATTATTTTTTTTTGAATTAAGTTTTCAAATAACAGCTAAAGGATTGGGGTACTGGATTCTTTATTACACCAAATTAAGTCATCCAAATATTTTTATTGCTATCATTTATTTCATGATAATTGCCTTTCATTAAGACAAACTCTTCCTTTTAATAAACATTATTTCCCAGAATACTCAAAGTTTTACTCTTTGGCATGGCACTGCCTATTTTTTGTTCTTTGGTTTGAACCATTCAATATAGAAAATTGAAGGATGGCCTATCACAGGGCAAGAAAGTGATAATGTTTCTAAATATGAGTTATTCTAAGTCAGATATAGATACTCATGGGTATGCTGTTCAAAGTGGCATCAATTATTTGCTATACTGTTAATGATCCACTAATTCTTGTAAAGTTTCTATTTTATGCAGATCATTTAATGTTGCTAATAATTTTTCTTGTAGAAACTACAACATATGAAGTATATGCTATATTTATTACTTGTAATCCAACTGTTTAAAAATATCTTTAATGTGTCATAGTAGAAAATACAATAACATAATACAAATTCAATAATGCTATTCAAGTAAAAATGAGGAACTTAGTGAAACATAAAAATTAGAGTAAATATAATGATATAGGCTAATATAGTATCTGCAATTAAGTATTAAATTTTCCTGTGTGATTCCTGGCTACTAGAGCCAAAAAGGGAAGGTAATATTCTATATATAATGAAAGAAAATATAAGTTTTTCTCTTTTTTTTTTTTTTAAAGAAATGTCCCTGTAACTAATTAATAATAATAAAGTAACCAGTGGGCATGCCCTATTGCATTAGAATTGTAGACTAGTATCAGATTTGTGAAAGAAATGTATGGTTTCCCCTTAACAAAAAGATTGAAAAAAAAAAGTTTGGTTCTCTTTCAGCATCTGACGTCTGACATCTCAGAGGCTTGGAGGCCAGCTCAGTGCGAAATTCTATTGTGATATGTAGTTTGGGGTGTTTCTGTCTTTAAGCTGTTGACTGACAGCATGCCTAAGAAAACTAAAACAACACAAAGCAAAGAAGGAACTGCCTATAGTTCTAGTGAATATTTGCTCTTTAGGGACTACTCCAGATTGAAAGTTTGTTTTCTTCTTAGTAAATTGAACTCCCTTTTAAAAAATATTAATTGATCATCATACATACAAGGGACTAAGGGAATGTATTCTCTCCTCCGGTCCACAAGGGGCGTGGTTTCAAAGGCAAGAACTTCCTAGCAACATGCCCGACGTGACTTCTTTCACATTTCCATCCAGGAGCTTAGAGGTCTTTGTTTAACTTTGCAGGCGCTGGAAGATAGACTGCCCAGATGAGCTCCGTTTGTCTAGAAAAGCCCACAAAAAGCTATGGGAGGACTGTGGGCCAAACAACAAATCAGGTGTCAGAAATCAAAGATCAATCACTCCAGCGGAAGTTTAAAGAAACTCCTTTCATAGAACAGAAAACTTGAATAGGGCGGGAATAACTCCAGGTTAAAAGTCCCCCTCTTTCTCATCTGGGCAGACTCCATTTCTGGATCCCCTCGCACGACAGCATGAGAGCTCACTCTCTATTTCTTTCTCCTTTTTCTCTCTCTCTGCATAAATAAATCACTTTCTGTAAAACTCTTTGGGGTCCAATTTTTACTTAAATGAGCTCACTCACCATACCTGGTGGGGTCCTCTCCCCCATTCTTGGGTGAGTGAGGGACCATGGGCCTGGAAGAACACATCCTATCAGGGAGCGACCTGAACCAATTGCCTGCAATTCGGTCACAGGACCTCTGACCTTGTTAACCTCAAATGTGAGGTTTAATCTGAAATTAAAATAAATTCACTGTGGTTAATAGAAAAAGTGTATCTCCCTAGCATTGAGGGACTGTGTTGGAGGGACTACCTGTGGTCAGATGCGGGTTTGTTTTGAGTGCAGTAATTCTCTGTTTTTCTGCCTCTGGCCACCTAGGATCCTTTGTTTCACTTTCCTGCCCCTGGCAGGCTAGGTAGGGCCCTTTGTTTCACCTTCCAGCCTCTGGCAAGCCAGGTAGGGCCTTTGTTTCTGATTTTTTCCACCTTTATTTCTTGGAGGTGGGTGGTCTGTGACTCAGTGTTATAAAACAAGTAGCCAGTCTGGTAACAGAGTCAAAGATCAATCAATCCAGAGGAAGTTTGAAAGCATTCCTTTCATTGGATGAGAACATGAATGGGGAGGAAATAACTCAAGGTTAAAAACTCTACCCACCCCAGCCTGGGCTGGAATTCTCTCTGGATCCTCTTCCATGAAAGTGTGGGAGCTGTCCTTTCACTCTGCCTAATAAACTGCACTGTTGCATGCTCTTTGTGTCTATGAGTTCTGTTTCAGCTGCAAAACTCTCCGCACCTGGGGTGCCCCTTTCCCTATTCTTTGGGTTAGGAAGGCCAAGAGCCTGATTTCTGGCTGCAGCTACCATGCTTCCCTGGTGCTCAAGCAGTTAGGACTCCTGGTTTTCACCCAGACGGCCAGAGTGGGAACAAGGGAATCTGGCTGCAGTTACTCCGGTTACAGCGTGGTCTTTCTAGTAGAGCAGTGTGCTCCAATCATTTGCCATAGTTTAAGCTACATTCACCCAGTCATTCTAATAGCATCTACTAAAAGTCCCTTCAACAGTGAAGCATATACAGGAGCTCAGGGGAGCCCAGAGGTAAACTGTACCTGTTTAGGGGCACTGTTCAAAGAAGGACCACTGTTGCTTCAAGTCTTAGTGAAATAATTTTTCTAATCAGGAAATTCAATATTACTCTCCTGGATATGAATCAGATTTTTGAAGATCAAAAGGACACTGCTCTGCTAGTCCAGTTGGCGACTTTTTAAAATAAAATCAAAAGGCAGATTTGCTTCCATTTGATGCTAAAGTTAGGCTACTCTGACTGCCCTGGATCACTGTTTCCAGCATTCAAATAGAAGGTCAGAAGCTTCTGTAATGCACGAAGTGGTGTAGATCTGGGGAATCAGAGTGTAATCAATTTGGCTTAAGCCTTTTGTATTTTCTCATTGACTAGCAAAGATACCATCTTCGCTGTTAAAAGAGCATGATTAAATTTCTTGGCTACCTCTGGTGAAGTGGAAAGTAGCTCTACATTTTCTTTTGTCTATTGGAGATTATAAAATATCTAGAACATATTTCTCCTATTCCTATCTATCCTTTCTATCTTATTTCATCACTATACATTGATGAAGAAACAAGATTTATAGAACATGTCCACTACACAGTCACCACTGTCAGTGTTGCAGAAAACAATGTTCTACAAATATCTGTATGCAGAAAAAAAACCCCAGCAAACTTCAAAACCATTTCTAGATATAGAACTATTAGGAGTGGAAAAACAAATATTCTTTGTCCTACTCACATTTCATTCTGTTTTGTTCTTAGTAATGAGCTGCCCTTTCTGGCGTGACCTTCAGATTATCATCGGGGCAGTTTGACAGGCGGAAAGGTTTGATTCTGTTACTTACTAGCTGTGTAATCACAGGAAATTCACTTGATCTTCTCCTCAGTCTCTTTAAATAGAAATAGTGATTTACACGTTAAAGTTTTGCTGTGTTAAATAAGATCATATGTGTAAAATATCCAGTATTCCTAGCAAGCTTCCAAAATATGATAGGTCCCCCCAGTTGTTTTTTCATTCCATAAATTTGATCAGGTAAACCTAACATTATAAGAATACCCTCCACCCCAGCCCAGTATGGCACTCTGTCCTGATGTCTCTAAGAGTAAAAAATGACCAAAAACAGTGATCTTTCTCTGTAGAAAGTAGAAATGGCACTGGGGATAGGAGGGTGTGGTTATAGGGAGGCAATATTTGCTTTATCTTATATTCCACTTCTACGGTGAGAATGCAGGTAGGTATCATTTGTGTATACAAGTATTCAATAATATTAGTATAAGCACAAAAGTTTATATATAAATATCAGGCCGAGAAATTAATACATTATAAAGACCTCACTCTGCTATTTATTTCTGTTTGTTAAAAGGTAAGCAGCTGGGAATGCACTGGTCAACTATACAAGTGTTTCTTTGACAACCAATTTTCCTTATTGTGCTTTGCAAAATTCTATTACATAATAAGTTTTGGAAGGTGTCATATGCATGTATAACTACTATTCCTTTGTCATTAAAAAGTAGAAAAAATAATTTTGGAGCTATGTAATGTTATATATATTTCAGTGACATTATTAGTTAAAATATCATTTCTGATGTTCAGCCTGTTAGAAGAATGTTTTAAGGAAATAAGTACGTGACATCATAAATATTAACCTTTTAATTATTGACGTTCATTTTTGATTGTGGTACATGTAAAATTAGTCATATTAACCATTTTTGAGTGTAGAATTTAGTGACATTAAGTCTATTTACAATGTAAACCACTGTTATTTCTAAAGCCTTTCATCATTCCAAGTGGAAATGCTATAATCGTTAAGCAATAACTCCCCATTTGCCATTTCTTCAGTCCCAATAATCTCTTATCTTTCTGTCTCTACAAAATTTCCTATTTTAGATATTTTATATAAACAGAATCATACAATATTTTCCCCATTGCATGTGATTTATTTCACTTAGCATGATGTTTTCGAGTTTCACTCATATTTTAATGTGTAAAAGTCTATATTTTTTACACCCGAATAGTATTCCATTGTATATATACATCACATTTTGCTTATTCATCATCCATTGATAAAAAACATAGATTGTGTTCACTTTTGGCCTATTGTGATTAATACTGCAATGAACCTTGGCATACAAATGTTTAAATCCCTATTTTTAATTCTTTTGGGTATATACATAGAATTATGGGTTCATACAGTATTTCTATATTTAGCTTTTCAAAACCTGCCAAACTGCTTTCCATAGCACTGAATTTTATATTCTAACCAGCAATATACAGGTGTTCCGATGTATCCACATCTTTGTCAACACTTGCAATTTTCTGACATTTTTATTCTAGCTATTCAAGTAGGTGTGGAAAGGTATTTCATTGTGGCTTTGACTTATTTACATTTCCTGAATGTCTGATAATGTTGAACATTTTCTTCTGTGTTTAGTGTCCATTTGTATGTCTTTGGAGAAATGTCTATTCTGGTCATTTGCCCAATTTTTAACTGGATTCTTCTTGTTGAGCTGTAGGAGTACTTAATATATTCTTCATACTAGACCATCCTCAGATACATGATTAGCAAATAATTTTCCCATTTGGCAGGTTGTCTTTTTGTTTTCTTGATAATGTTCTTTAATGCACACAAATTTTAATTTTAAAAATTAAATTAATCCCATTTATCTATTTTTCTTTTGCTGCTCATGCTTTTGATATTATATCTAAGGGTCTATTTCCATGTCATGGGTAATTAAGACTTATGCTTACTGTTTTATTCTAAGAGTTATATTATTTTAGCTCTCAAATTTAGGCTGTTAATCCATTTTGAGTTGATTTCTGTATAGGATGTGAAGTAGGGATCCAACTTCTTTCTTTTGCATGTGGAAACTCATTTATTCCAGTAGAATCTGTTGAGGAGGCTACTCCCAGTGAATGGATTTCATTCCTTGTAAAAAATCAGTTGGTATAGATACGAGTTTATTTCTACAATTCCAATCCTATTACATTAGTTCATATGTATATTCTTATGTGAGTTCCACACTGTTTTGATAGTGTGGTTGGCAGTAAGTTTTGAAATTAGGAAGTTTTGGTTCCCCACTTTTCTATTCTTTCGTAAGGTTGTTTTGGCTATTTGGGACTTCTTGAGATTACACATGAATTTGAAGACTGGCTTTTTCTACAAAACAAAGGTGTTGAAATTTTGGTAAGGATTTGGTTGAGCAGATCTACATGTTCAACCAAATCTTTACCAAAATTTCAACACCTTTGTCTCCTGGAGATGACATGTAGATGACTATCTGCATCCTCAAGGTGACTATTCCCACTTTTCTGAATTGTTTTTTAAATCATGAAATTGTGTTTGATTTTGGCCAAAAGATTTTTCTGCATCAATTGAGAAGATCATGAGGGTTTTTTTCCCCTTTTTCTAGTGATGTAATTTTCTTATCTGTGCCACCCTTGCATTTCTGTGATAAATCCCAACTTGGTCTGTATGTTTAATTGTTTTACTATGCCACTGAATTCATTTTTAAGGAATTTTGCATCTATATTCATAAGGAATATTAGTGTAAAATATTGGTTTATAATTTTTGTTTTTTATGATGTCTTTATGTGAATTTGATATCAAGAAAATGTTGGTCTATAAAATGAGTTAGAAAGTATTTACTCTTCTATTCTTTTGAAAATATTTGACAAGCATTGGGTTAATTTTTCTTTAAATGTTTGGTAGAATTTACCAGGGATGCCATCTGGTCCTGGACTTCTCTTTGTTGGGAGGTTTTTGATTAGTAATTTGATCTCTTTACTGTCACAAGTCTATTGAGATTTTCTATTCTTGAGTTATTAAGATTATTTGCAAGTTTCTAGAAATTTGTCATTTATTTGTTATGTAATTTATTTTAAACAGTTGTTCTTAATATAGTCTTTTAATCTCTCTTATTTCTGTAAGATCTGTAGTAATCACTACACAGAATGTCCAATCCTTTGACTTCCTTGTGCCACATTGGAAGAAGAGTTGTCTTGTGTCACATATAAAATGCACTAACACTAACAATAGGTAATGAGCTAAAAAATGCAAAAAAAAATCACCTCATAATGGTTTAAGACAGTTTATGAATTTGTGTTGGGCTGCATTCAAAGCTGTTCTGGTCTGCATGTGGCCTGCAGGCTGTGGGTTATATGAACTTAGTCTACATATTCATTACTAGTTGTATTTATTTATATTTTCTTTCTTTGTCAATCTAGCTAAAAGTTTGTGTCAATTTTTTTGTTATTTTTATTTACAATTTTTTTTTTAATTAAAAAGGATTTTCATTTTTTCCGAAACTTGCACCAATGTAAAGCAAAGCTTTAGTTGATGCAAGTGTGTTGTTTAGGTGTTAGCAGTACTGCCCTCACTATGCGCTCATTAGACAGTAGCGCAGCCCCAAGAAAAGGATGGTTAAGTTTGTGTCAATTTTGTTGATGTTTTCAATGAATAAACACTTCGTGTCATTGATTCTCTTTATTGCATTTCCATTATTTATCTCCACTTTAATATTTATAATTTGTTTTTTTTTGCCAACTGTTTTTTAAAATTTTTTAAAAAATATTTATGCTTAACTATTATATACAACAGAATGGTGGAATATATTTATTGGGGCACCTATAATGTTTTGATACAGACAGCATATAATGATGACATCAGGGTAATTGGAGTCTATCACCTCAAGCCTTTATTATTTTTTTGTGTTAGGCACATTCCAATTCTATTCTTTTGGGTACTTCTAAACATATGATAAATTATTATTAACTATACTCACTCTACTGTGGAACTGAATACTGGTGCTTATTCATTCTATCTAATGGTATTTTTATACCCATTAACCATTCCTACTTTATTCCCCCACCCTGCTACCCTTCTTGGTTATTGGCAACTGTCATTCTATTGTCTAGCTCTATAAGTTTGTTTTTTAGCTCCTACAGATGATGACATGTAACATTTGTCTTTCTGTGACTGATTTATTTCACTTAATGTCCTCCAGTTCCATCCATGTTGTTGCAAATGACAGAATTTCATTATTTTATGGCTGAATAATATTCAATTGTGTATATGTGTCAAATTTTCTTTATCCATTTCCACTGATGGACACTTACGTAGCTTCTATATATTGGCAATTGTGAATAGTGGTGCAATAAATACAGGAGTGCATGTATCTTTTTGATACAGATCTCCTTTTTTGTGACATATAGCTAGTGGTGGGATGGTTGGATCATACGGTAGCTCTCTTTTTAGTTTTCTGAGGAACCTTAACGTAGTGATTGTACCAATTTACATTCCCCTCAACGGTGTATGAGCATTCCCTTTTCTCCACATTTCTGCCAGCATTTGTTGTTGCCTATCTTTTGGATAAAAGCATTTTAACTGGGGTGAGATGATACCACAGTAACTTTTAACGTGCAAATGAATTTTTATTTGAATAATTATACCATTAAGCTCTAGAATTTCCATTTACTTATTTTTTAAAAAGTTTCTATTTTGTTTTCATTGATATTGTCATTTCATTCATAAATCTTTTTCTTATTTTGTTTCATTCCTTGTTCATGTTTCTCTTTAGCTTTTGAGCATATTTAAGACAGTTGTTTCAAAGTCTGATAATTCTGATATCTGGGCTTTCTCATGAGTAATTTTGGTATTTTTTTAAATTAAGTAATATGTTTCTGTTTTCTGTATGCCGTTATATGATGCTGAGGGATGGAAGCTAGACAACAAAGAGTTCACAGTGTACGATTGTTTTCACTTAAATTTATATAAAGGCAAACTAATCTATAGTGATAACAAGCAGATTAGTAGTTGCCTAAAGATGGGTTTATAGGGATGAATGGATTATAAATGGTAACAAATTATGGGGGATAATGGAAATGCCTATTTTCTTTATTGTGGCTATTGTTTCATAAAGTATCTATATCCAACACTGACCAAAGGCCACACACTTAAAGTGATTTATTGCATTCCAATCATACATCAGTAAAGTTAAAAAAATAAGATTTGTGAAAAATCCACTTGCAAGTAAGGAAATGTATAAAAGTTAAATTTAAACATTGGATCTTTGAAAGTAACCTATGAAAACAAAATGTTATATATATATATATGCTTTGGGAAAAATGTGTGTGTATATAAAATAAGCACTCAGAGCAAAAATAACCACTTGAGTAATGTTTGAGTAAGTTGAGACATACGAAATTTGTAGGATTTATTACAGAACTTCAGCTAAGCTACATTTTAAAAATTTTTATGGGGCGATGCAGTGTGTAATATAAAGGTACCCGTATTAGTTGGCTTGGGCTGCCATAACCAAATACCACAGACTGGGTGGCTTGACAAATAGAAATTAATTTTTTTTTTTACAACGTTGGTGACTGGAAGTCCAAGATATGGGTTTCTGCCGGATTGGTTTCTGATGAGGCCTTTCTCCATGGCTTGCAGATGGTATCTTCTTCTTGTCTTCACATGATTTGTTTTCTGTACCTGCACACATGCACATAGAGGAGACTGTTCTCATGTCTTTTCTGCTCCTTAAGGACACCAGTCTTATTAGATTAGATTTCTACCTTTATAAACTTGTTCATTATTAATCACCTCCATAAAGGCCCTATCTATAAGTATAGTCACATTGAGGGTGAATACTTCAACATATGAATATTGAGGAAACACAATTCAATCCATTACAGCAAATAACAAGAAACTGTGAAAACAATATTTGACCAGTCTGATTTTTCTTACCTACTGTATTAGAACTATATCAGCATAAATAGCAGAATTAAAGGCACGATTCTAACAAAAATGTATGAAATAGGTACTCATAATGATTACTCCATTTTTGACTATTGCCAACTTTGTCTCTTTCCTAATTCTTATCTTTCAACTTTCCCTTCTAAGACACATCAGAGTCACTACTGAGCCAACACTACTCCACATTCTCTCAGTTGTGCACTAGTAGTTTTGGAAAATATTATTAGTGTTCATTGTGTTCAATTCTTCTGTCTTTGTTGGGCACATGAAAAGACTTTCTACCTCCTTTGAAGTTAACTTGGCACTGATGGGATGGAAGTGGAAGCTATGTGTATCACTGTAATAAGTTGAATAGTGTCCCCTAAAGCTATGTCCAACTCCTCATTGTTACATCTATGGATGTGATCTCATTTTAAAGTAAGGTCTATGTAGGTATAATTAAGTTAGGGATCTCAGGAGATCATCATATATATGTATATATATATAATATATAACATACGATATAATATATATAGTATAAATGTTTGATGTTTGACCCAGCAATGCCATTACTGTGTATATACCCAAAGGGCCATAAATCATTCTATTATAAAAATACATGCACATGTATGTTCATTGCAGCACTATTTACAATAGAGCAGTAATGGAATCAACTTAAATGCCTATCAATGATAGAATGGATAAAGAAAGTGGTACATATGTACCATAGAATATGATGCAGCCATGAAAAGGTAGACTATCAGTTCTTTTGTAGCTATGTGGATGGAGTTGGAAGCCATCATCATCAGCAAACTAACACATGAACAGAAAACCAGACACCATATGTTCTCACTTATAAGTGAGGGCTGAAGGATGAGAAAATGTAGACATATGTAGGGGGAAACAACACACACTGGACACCTGTGGTAGGGGCAGATTGGAGGAGAGAGAGAGCAATAGGAAGAACAGCTAATAGATGCTGAGATGATCTGTGCAGTAAACCCACACACACTACACACACACACACACACACACACACACACACACACACACACTCACACATGCATAATAGAAAAATGGAAGGGGATTTGAGATACAAATGGAGGGGGAAGGCCATGTGAAGACAGAGGCTGACTTCATAGTTATTCAATTATAAGTAAAGACAGCCAAGGCTTATTGGCAAACCACCAGAGGCTAATAGGCTAAAAGAAAGACATACACAGGCTGGAAAGATGGCTGAATAGGAACAGCTCCGGTGCACAGCTCCCAGCAAGATTGATGCAGAAGGCAGTGATCTCTGTATTTCCAACTGAGGCACCTGGCTCATATCATTTGGACTGGTTGGACAGTGGATGCAGGCCAAGGAGGTTGAGCCAAAGCAGGGTGGGGTGTCCCCAACTGGTGAAGCGCAATGGGCTGGGGAACTCCCTCTCCTAGCCAAGGGATGCCATTAGGGACTGTTCCCTGCACTCTGGCCCAGATACTGTGCTTTTTCCATGGTCTTCACAACTCACAGACCGAGAGATTCCCTCCAGTGCCTATAACACCAGGGCCCTGGGTTTCCAACACAAAACTGGGTGGCCATTTGGGAAGACACCGAGCTAGCCACAGTAGTTTTTCTTTTTCATAGCCCAATGGCACCTGGAATGCCAGTGAGACAGAACCGTTCACTCCCCTGGAAGATGGCTGAAGCCGGGGAGCCAACCTATCTGACTTAGTGGGTTCCAACCCCATGAAGACCAGCAAGCTAAGATTCACTGGCTTGAAATTCTCCCAGCCTTTACAGAAGCCTGAGCTTTACCTGGGATGTTCAAGCTCAGTGGGGGAAGGGGTATCCACCATTGCTGAGGCTCAAGTAGGCGGTTTTAACATCACAGTGTAAACAAAGTCCCTGGGAAGTTCGAATTGAGCAGAGCCCATGGCAACTCAGCAAGTCCTCTACAGGAAGACTGTGTCACTAGATTCCATCCACACTGGGCAGGGCATCTCTGAACAAAGGTAGCAGCCTGTCAGGGAATTACAGATAAAGACCCCACCTTCCTGGGACAGCCTGGGAAAAGGGGTGGTTGTGGGTATAGCTTCAGCAGACTTACACATTCATCCCTACCTGGCAGCACTGAATACAGCAGAGGATCTCCCAGCACAATGTTCGAGCTCTGATAAGGGACAGACTGCCACCTCAAGCTGCTCTCTGACCCTTGTGTTTCCTGACTGGGAGACATCTCCCAGTAGGGACCAACAGACAACTCATACAGGAGAGCTGTGGCTGGCATCTGGTAGGTAAACTTCTGGGACAAAGCTACCAGAGGAAGAAACAGGTAAATATCTTTGCTGTTCTACAGCCCCTGCTGGTTATTCACGGCAAGTAAGGTCTGGAGCGGACCTCTACCAAACTCTGGCAGACCTGCAGCAAAGGGGCCTGACTCTTAGAAGGAAAACTAACAAACAGAAAGAAATAGTTTCAACAGCAATAAAAAGGACATCCACTCAGAGACCCCAACCAAAGGTCACCAACTTCAAAGACCAAAGGTAGATAAATCCATGAAGATGGGAAGAAACCAGGGCAAAAAGGTTGAAAATTCCAAAAACCAGAATGCTTCTTCTCCTCCAAGGGATCACGACTCATCACCAGCAAGGGAACAAAACTGGATGGAGAATGAGTTTGACGAATTGACAGAAGCAGGCATCAGAAGGTGGGTAATAATAAACTTCTCTGAGCTAAAGGAACATGTTCTAACCCAATTCAAGGAAGCTAAGAACCTTGAAAATAGGTTAGATGAATTGCTCACTAGAATAACGAATATAGAGAAGAACATAAATGACCTGATGGAGCTGAAAAACACACACAATAACTTCATGAAGCATACACAAGTTTCAGTAATGGAATTGATCAAGCAGAAGAAAGGATATCAGATATTGAAGATCAACTCAATGAAGTAAAGTGAGAAGATACGATTAGAGACAAAAGCATGAAAAGAACAAGGCTCCAAGAAATACAGGATTATGTGAAAAGACTTAATCTACATTTGATCCGTGTACCTGAAAGTGTTGGGGAGAATGATACCAAGTTGGAAAACACTCTTCAGGATATTATCCAGGAGAACTTCCTCAACCTAGCAAGGCAGACCAACATTCAAATTCAGGAAATACAGAAAACACCACAAAGATACTCCTCGAGAAGAGCAACCCCAAGACACACAATTATTAGATTCACCAGGGTTGAAATGATAGCAAAAATGCTAAGGGTGGCCAGAAAAGTTGGCTTACCCACAAAGAGAAGCCCATCAGACTAACAGATCTCTCAGCAGAAACCCTACAAGCCAGAAGAGGGGTGGGGGCCAATATTCACATTCTTAAAGAAAAGAATTTTCAACCCAGAATTTCATATCCAGTCAAACTAAGCTTCATAAGAGAAGGAGAAATAAAATCCTTTATGGACAAGGAAATGCTGAAAGATTTTGTTACCACCAGGCCTGCCTTACAGGATCTCCTGAAGGAGGCACTAAACATGGAAAGGAACAACTGGTACCAGCCACTGCAAAAAATACCCAATTGTAAAGACCATTGACACTATGAAGAAACTGCATCAACTAATGGGCAAAATAACCAGCAATCATCATAATCACAGGATCAGATTCACACATAACAATATTAGCCTTAAATGTAAATGGGCTAAATGCCCCAATTAAGAGACACAGACTGGCAAATTGTGTAAAGAGTCAAGACCCATCCGTGTGCTGTATTTAGGAGACCCATCTCACGTGCAAAGACACATAGACTCAAAGGGATGGAAGAATATTTACCAAGAAGATGAAAAGAAAAAGAAAAAGCAGGGGTTGCAGTCCTAGTCTCTGATAAAACAGACTTTAAACCAAAAAGATCAAAAGAGACAAAGAAGGACATTACATAATGGTAAAGTATCAATGCAACAAGAAGAGCTAATGATCCTAAATATATATTCACCCAATACAGGAGCACCAGGATTCATAAAGCAAGTTCTTAGAGACCTACAAAGAGACTTAGATTCCCACACAATAATAGTGGGAGACTTTAACATCCCACTGTCAATATTAGATTAATGAGACAGAAAATTAACAAGGATATCCAGGACTTGAACTCAGATCAAGGGGATCCAATAGCTGTCTACAGAACTCTGCACCCCAAATCATCAGAATATACATTTTTCTCAGCACCATGTAACACTTATTCTAAAACTGACCACATAATTGGAAGTAAAACACTCCTCAGCAAATACAAAAGAATGGAAATCATAACAAACAGTTTCTCAGACCATAGTGTGATCAAATTAGAACTCAGGATTAAGAAACTCACTCAAAACTGCACTACATAGAAATTGAACAACCTGCTCCTGAATGACTACTGGATAAGTAATGAAATGAAGGTAGAAATAAAGACATTCTTTGAAACCAATGAGAATGAAGACACAATGTACCAGAATCTCTGGGACACATTTAAAGCAGTGTATAGAGGGAAATTTATAGCACTACGTACTCACAAGAGAAAGCAGGAAATATCTAAAATCAACACCCTAACGTCACAATTAAAAGAACTAGAAAAACAAGAACAAACAAATTCAAAAGCTAGCAGAAGGCAAGAAATCACTAAGATCAGAGCAGAATTGAAAGAGATAGAGACACAAAAAACCCTTCAAAAAAAAATCAATGAATACGGGAGCTGGTTTTTTGAAAGATCAACAAAATAATCCACTAGCCAGACTAATAAAGTAGAAAAGAGTGAAGAATCAAATAGATGCAATAAAAAATAATAAATGGGATATCACCACCAATCCAACAGAAATGTAAACTACCATCAGAAAATAATGTAAACACCTCTATGCAAATAAACCAGAAAATCTAGAAGAAATGGATAAATTCCTGGACATTTACAGCCTTCCAAGATTAAACCAGAAAGAAGTTGAATCCCTGAATAGACCAATAACAAGTTCTGAAATTGAGGCAGCAATTAATAGCCTACCAACCAAAAAAAGTCCAGGACCACTCTCACAGCTGAATTGTATCAGAAGTAGAAAAAGGAGTTGTAACCATTCTGTCTGAAACGACTTCAAACATTAGAAAAAGAGGGACTCCTCCCTAACTCACTTTATGAGGCCAACATCATCCTACTACCAAAACCTGGCAGAGACACAACTAAACAACAAAATTTCAGGCCAATACCCCTGATGAACATCAGGGCAAAAATCCTCAATAAAATACTGGCAAACCGAATCCAACAGCACATCAAAAATCTTATCCATCATGATCAAGTCAGCTTTATCCCTGGGATGCAAGGGTGGTTCGACATACACAAATCAATAAACATAATCCATCACATAAACAGAACAAAAGAAAAAAACCCACATGATTATCTCAATAGATGCAGATAAGACCTTTGACAACATTCAACAGCCCTTTATGCTAGAAACTCTCCACAAACTAGATATTGATGAAAAGTATCTCAAAATAACAAGAGCTATTTATGACAAACCCACAGCCAATATCACACCGAATGGGCAAAACCTGGAAGCATTCCCTTTGAAAACCAGCATAAGACAAGGATGACCCCTCTCTCATCACTCCTTTTCAATGTAGTATTGGAAGTTCTGTCCAGGGCAATCAGGCAAGAAAAATAAATAAAGCATATTCAGTTAGGAAAAGGGGAAGTCAAATTGTCTCTCTTTGCAGACAACATGATTGTATATTCAGAAGACACCATCATCTCAGCCCAAAATTTCCTTAAGCTGATAAGCAACTTCGGTAAAGTCTCAGGATACAAAATTGATGTGCAAAAATCACAAGCCTTCCTATACACCAGTAACAGACAGAAAGCCAAATCATGAGTGAAGCTCCATTCACAATTGCTACAAAGAGAATAAAATACCTAGGAATACAACTAAGAATGAACGTCAAGGACCTCTTCAAGGAGAACTACAAACCAGTGCTCAGAGAGGACACAAACAAATGGAAACACATTCCATGCTCATGGTTAGGGAGAATCAATATCATGAAAATGGCCACACTGCCAAAAGTAATTTATAGATCCAGTGTAGCATAGACTAGTAGTACCCTGACTAATACAGAAATGAAGAAGCTCGGGGATACAGTCAGAAACATTACTGTGCATTTCACTTTGAGTTCAAAGTTAATTGTTCTTTTGTAGATCGTATCATTTTAAGGTCACAACCAACTTTCATATTCAATAAATAATTTTTTTATTAAATGTACAGCGCTGGAGAGAGAGGAAGAAGTCAATAATAGAATGCTGAAGAAAGGGGTTGAATACCAACTCCCAGATTCTTATAATATCTTTGATGAAATATAGAATTATCTATAAACTGGACATGGCTGGAGAAAAATGGATGTTCAGTAGTATTATTTCTCATTTGGTTTCTATTAAAATTATCCAGAGACATTAAGAAAAACCTGTTTTTCCCCATAGCTGACTAGAATGAAAACTTTATTGCAGGGGACATTTCTGTAGTTTAATTCATATATGAGACATGAATATGGTAAGGATAAGATGTTTCAACAGTGCTCATTATAAGTGGGGCTTGAATAAAAAGATAATTTCTTTTTGACTCTATTCAGACTGCTGGATAAATTCAATTGAACTTTTTGGTTGATACCTGTTCTTTTATTTTCTCAGATTTTTAAAAATTTTGTCTCCATTTTAATTTTTTTCTTCAGTTGGCAAACAAATATCAACTGGAGCTTACATGAGATCAAAACAATTTTCATTGGAATGAGATGCTCCCATATATACTCAAATTCATATTCCTATTGTACCTCTATCCCATAAAATGAGTGAAAAATTATGTTAGATGCTCACAATATTTTTCTAAAAAATAGGCTTTTGTCATTTCTTTATCCAATATATTTTATAAGCTACTTAGAGTATAATGCCTCTTTCAATGGGAGAATAATATATTCTGTACTGTAGAAATTAATAAGAGGCTCTTGTGTTTTATTTAATAATGCCATTTTCATTCATGAATTTGTAATCCTTATGAACAAGACATGTTTCTAGCTGATCAGTGTATAAGACAACAGATGGGATTCTGTTTCCTTATGAAAATCATATTTTATTGAAGGAGAAAAAAAACCCGATACCATAATATAAAACATATGCTGGAAAAAATAAAGCATGGAAAGAGTAAGCATATCTATTTTAGACAGATGAATTAAATAAGGTGTTATGAGGAAGTGATGTTTGAGCAAAGACCTGAGCGGAGTCAGAGAGTGGAATGAGAAAGTGTCTGGACAAACACTACCTCAGAGGAAGGAAAGCATCTCAGGCCAAACTCAGGCTATGTGAAAAGGCCCTGCATTGTGCTGGTTATATAACAGACACAGCCAATAGGCTTGTGAGGCTAGGTCAGAGAGAACAAGGAAGAGGCAATACCTGTATGATATGAAGATGTACCCCGTAGCCAGACCATGGTGGACCTGAGAAACCACAATTAAACATTTTAGATTTTATTCTAGATGTAGTAGGAGGCTATTGGGGGACATGGAAGCACTGACCAGAAACTGACAATATATTTTGTGTTTTAAATGGATAATTTGGCTGTTAGGTTGAGTATAAAATGTAGTGAAATACCAAGGGGAACAGAGAAAAACAAAAAGCCTTCTGCAGCACTGGAGGGAAGTGGCCTTGGTGACTTGGATTGGTGTGATTAATGGTGGAAGTAATAAGAAAGGGTGAGATTTCAGACATACCTGGAAGTAGGGCCACTCAGTCCTTTATTTCTCTAGCTTTATTCCCAGCCATCTTGCTGATGTTGAGTGTGAGAAAATTGTAAGTCAGGGCAATTGGGGAATTAGCGGTGCTGATCCCTACATGGATAATTAAGGTTTACGGTTGATGATCTGACTTCCAGAAAGGCCACCATCATTTGGCATTTTTTTCTACAAAAAAATTACATAACAAATATTTTCTCTTTTTTATTTCTCTCTTGAAAACTTCCTCCCTTAAAAGATACATATATACCCATTCACCTATATGCCATATCCATCTATGTATATCTCTCTATCATACATTTATCCATCTGTCCATTCTTTCAACACTGTTGCATAGAGTTGTGTATTGAAAAAAAATCAACAGAATACAAAATAAAACATTAAAAAAACTTCCCTGGTGAGGGGGGTAAGGAATGCTGAACTCCATCCCAAACTATGTGCCAAGCTGTGAGCTAGAATTCACTAGGAGGACCAAGGTCTTGTTCTTTGCACAATGGTACCAACTGTTTAATTTTCTTGTTTAGAACCTTGGAAAATAAGACTCTAAGAAGAAAAACCTTTAAAGATAAAGATATAGAGTTACCTTCTTTTTTTAAACTTTTGTCATTTACAAAAAATAATTGTAGTTAAAAAATTGTGCTTTAATATTTTATATCCAAAACAGCATTCATCTATATTAGGGTTTTCACTAATTTACTACATGTACATACTTTTATATTTTTAATTCTTTATTTGTATGTACTCTTGGTTTGAAGTGATCATTCTGCCCATGTCTCAATAAAAGACATTTCCCCTTCTCTGTCATGTTTATTGATGCGACAGCCTAATACATGATCAGAATACATGCAGGATCAGAATTTGGACTGTATCTTCTTGGAACCTAATTCCAGGAATCAATCTTAGGAACAGAAGGCAAATTAGACAAGAGCCCATTAAAGCTACAGCAATGTGAAAGCCAAAATGCCATCAAAAGAATATGGCACAGGCTCTCTAATTATGAAATATTGATCCTTACAATATGGGAGATGTTACATCTGTTCAGAAAGTTTTAAAATGGGCAAAGGACGTGAACAGACATGTCTCGAAAGAAGACATGCAAGTGACCAACAAACATATAAAAAATGCTTATCATCACTAATTATCAGAGAAGAGCAAATCAAAACCATAGTGAGATACCACCTTACACCAGTCAGAATGACTATTATTAAAAAGTGAAAGCATCACAAATGCTGCGGAGGTTGTGAAGAAAAGGAAAGGCTTATACACTGCTGGTGGGAATGCAAATTAGTTCAGTCACTGTGGAAAGCAGTTTGGAGATTTCTCAAAAAACTTATAACAGAGCTACCATTCAATGCAGCAATCCCCTTACTAGGTATATACCCAAAAGAAAATAAATAATTCTACCAAAAAGAAACATGCACTCTTATGTTCATTGCTATGCTATTCATAATAGTAAAGACATGGAATCAATTTAAGTGTCCATCAACTGTAGATTGGATCAAGAAAATGTGGTACACATACATACCATGGAATATCATGCAGCCATAAAAAAGAACAAAGTCATGTTCTTTGTGGCAACAAGGATGTAGCTGGAGGCCATTATCCTAAGCAAATTAAGGCAGGAACAGAAAGCCAAATATCACATGTCCTCACTTATAAGTGGGAGCTAAACATTGAGTACATGTGGATATAAAGATGGGAATAATAGACGCTGGTGAATTCTATACGGAGAAGGGAGGGAGGATGATGTGGGTTGCAAAACAACCTATTGGGTATTATACTTACTCCTTGGATGACAAGATCTGTACACCAAATCTCAGCAATATGCAATATACCCAGATAACAAACCTGCAAATATACCCCCTGAATACAAAATAAAATTGAAATTATTAAAAAAAGAAAGTTTTATATTATGTTATTTGTAAAACAATCCCTCATTTCATATTTTCTCTGATTAAGTGATTTATTTGGCAAACATTATCTTCTGCAAGTGTGAAGCTTCATTGTTACTTAAAGAAGTATACCTCTTTTGAATATTTTCCATGAATTCAAAAATCATGTTGAATATTTTCCTGAAATGATCATCCCCATAAGGCAACAATCCAGAATTTTAAGTGAAAACTGTATGTTTAATTAACTATTTTTGATTAAATGAAGAACTCCATATTTCACATCATTAAAGGAGTGCTCTAGATTGTGCTACCTTCTAAATGACTATCTTATTCAGCTTGGCTGCCATTAAAAAATGACTGTAGACTGGCAGCTTCAACAACAGACATTTATTTCTTATAGTTCTGGATAAGAGAAGTTTCAGATCACGGTCTCAGCATGGTTGGGTTCTTGGTGAGGGCTCTTTTCTGGGTTGGAGACTGTTGACTTCTCATTATATTCTCATACAGGACCGAGAAAAGGAGCTTTCGTGTCTTTCTCTTAAGGACACAAACCCTATCATGGGGCCCCATTCACATGATTCATTTAGTACTAATCACCTCCCCAAGACCCCACCTCTAGATACCATCACATTGAGTGTTAGGAAGTTTGAATTTTGGGGAGACCCAAATTCAGCCCATTAACAATGACCTTCAACCAGTATAGTCTGAATGAGCCATATGTGGAAATGAAACTTACCAACAATTTTTCTTATAAAAGTGGAAAGGATAACCACATTAAGTCATTTCATATGATTCCTTGAATTCAGACAAATAAATTTCCTGAAATTCTCTTCAGAGCTGATTCATTTGATCTAAATGGCATTAGTGCCATATGTGAACGTTAGGCCTCTTTTAAAAATGATGGGGGCTAATAAATGCTTTAGGAATTTGTTTTTCTGAAGTGAACTAATGACAGAGAAACATATGGTGGAATATATTTTTAATTACTTTTCAACAATGTTAAATGATTTTTTCCTTATTTTCATATTTAATGTTCTTGATCAAGCTTACTGGAGAATATTCTCAGAACAGCATTTTGTATAACACATGACTAATTTTATGAGTAATATATATTGATATATGTAAGCAATGTCTTTACTGTAGGATTTTTAGAAATTTGCTTATGATTCTTTATGTCTTCGTATGGAAAGTGCTTTCCTTTCCCCCTCCCCAAACTAGGATTGCCACCGCTGAGATTTTCCATTCTGTTGATAAATTTTTTTAAATCAGTAATTTGGATTTGATTTGACTGTTTCAGGTTAAGGCTAACTTAAACACTAAGAAACCATTGAAAGCCCAGGCTTAAAGAGTTAAGTTTTTAACCCCAGCTGTTCAGTTTTATTGTATTTAAGGAGCGTGGCATATAGTTGTGTTGTTGGGCTGAAGTGTTTGAAACTTTCAGGTTAAATGAGCTGAAGCAATTAGGGAAATCTCTGCTTCTATTCATGCCACAAAATGTTGTAGACTGCTGATGCTTCCTACCGCCAGTAAGCAGAAATTACATTAGATTCAATACTGAAGGTGAGATAATGGCTGTACTAGTCTGTTCTCACCCTGCTAATGAAGACATACCTGAGACTGGGTAATTCATAAAGGAAAGAGGGTTAATTGACTTACAGTTCTACAGGGCTGGGTAGGCCTCAGGAAACTTATAATCATGGTGGAACGGGAAGCAAACACATCCTTCTTCACATGGCAGCAGGAAGGAGAAGAATGAGAGTGAAGCAGAAGTCCCTTACAAAATCATCAGATCTTGTGAGAACTCACTCACTATCACAAGAACAGCATGAAGGTAACTGTTCCCATGATTCAATTGCCTCCCACTAGGTCCCTCCTATAACACTTGGAGATTGTGAGAACTAAAATTCAAGATGAGATTTGGGTGGCGACACAACCACCAAACCATACTGAGGGACTGTGTTAGAGGAACTTCCTGGGTGGCTAGGGGTTTTATTTCAAATGCAGGACTTTCACTGCCTCTGGCCGGCTAGGGCTTTGTTTGCAGTGCAGGACTTTTCCCGCCTCGGCAGGTTAGGGTTTGTTTCCAGTTTTCCCGCCTCTGGCTCTTAGGAGCTTTGTTTGAGGGCAGGAACTTTTCCTGCCTCTGACTCAGGGTTTTAAAATAGTAACCAATCTGGTAAAAGATTCAGAGATCAATTATATCTAGAGAAAGATTGAAAAAACCCCTCTTATTGGATGAGAACAAGAATGGGGAGGCAATAACTCAGGGGTATGATCTCCAGCTGCCAAAGCCTGCAGCCGCACCCTCTCCGGGTCCCCTTCCATGGCGTGGAAGCAAAATGTCCTTTCGCCCTACCTAATAAACTGCACTACTGCACACTCTTCGGGTCCATGAGTTCTATCCGAGCTGTAACACTCACAGCAACACTGAGGCCCCCTTTCCCATTCTTCAGAGTTGGGGAGGCCAAGAACCTAAATTGCAGCTAATCTGGTTACAATATCAATGGCTTAAATAAAAATTCATTGCATGTAAAGAGTCATATACACATAAGAAATTAAAGCTAGGACTAGATTTCCCACTCTATACATCATTCTCACAGGCCATCTTTCTTTCTTTTGGGGACCAGCTAGATTATAATCTACATACCTGCCTTTGCCACTCCATTATTAAAGAGAAAGCAACATAGCATAATACTGCCCAACACATCTTTATTTGTCTTTCTGTTTATCTCTGTCTTATATTGTGCCTTTGTTTCCAGGAATTGAAAAACTGCCAGTCTATAATTGTTAGCTCAGGGCACTTGCTTTCACTTTTAATGAAAAATGAGTACACACAAACACGAAACAGATTGAAGCAAAACTTTTCTAGAGCTCAAACTCCATGGTAGATAATATTTCCACATTTGAATATCCCGGATGTTTTGGTTTTCAGCAAAATTTAACAAGTGGGACTTCTGACATACAATTGAGAGACATTCATATTGAACTACCTTTCAAATGGGAATTTATTCAATGAAATTTTCCACCAAGAATGCCACAGCCTTTGGTTTATCATCTTTAGAAAACTCTGGACACTTCATTCTCAACCGTCTGTAACTATGCTTCCTGTATGGTATTAGATCTAGAAATTATTTTCTAAGATGCTGCACAACTATTATAGAAAGTGACTAAGAAAACTTCCTACTTCAAAATAGACTGGCTTACAAAGAGAAAGCATAGAATGTGTTGGTTCTCCCTGAAAATTATTTATAGAGGGAATTCTGACCATATGTTAAATGGAGCCGCTCACTTTGCTTATCTGCTACCTCCAGAAAAAAATCAATAAATACTTTGACTTCCATTATCACTGTCACTCCCACTATCATCCCCCTCATCTCAGAAATTACCCAAAACACTGCACTAGAATGGTCTGTGACTCTGTTTCTTAGCAGCACCTCAGAAATTCGGCTTTGTAGTCAGAGTTTTGCCTCCAATTAAAGGCATTGCTAAGAATTCTTAGAAATGACCTGTTTATAAAATCTCACTGGAAAATAAGAAACAAAGTTCCTTTCAGATTTCATTTTCAGTTCAGAAGGAGGAGAAAATGTTCCATTATTCTAGTGTGCTGCGTTCTCTGGTCTGAAAACAGAGTCTCCAGCAATGGCCAATGCTGAGGAGTACAGAGTGTGAATTTTAAATGTTGCTGCTCACACAGATACCCAGAGGACTCAGTCGAGCCCCAGCAGGAGTCTACTTGGCAGAGAATGTTGGAGGATAAAACTGCACACAGTGACAACTGAACCCAGGGCAGTGTTGAAGCCACTGGGATGTGTCCTGGTTGTTTTTAAAGTATAATTTGCAGTAAGAGGAATTCCAGTATTTCCTGGCTTCGTTTAATTACAAAATTGATGTGGGAAATACAAATGAGGGTACCAGTATTAGGAAAGAATTGTCTTTCTGAATAACTCCTGGCACTGAATTGAAGTGTGCAACTTCTGATTTTAACAATAGATGTTTGTTGGCTTCAGTATAGTAATATTGCCAGAGGAGGAAACTACATGAAATTCCCAGGATGAGAACCACCCCCCAGCATAACAAATACAAAATAGAGAGCAGCTAACCCTACAGACAAGGCCTACCACTGCAGAAACTCTCTAGTCAGTGTGGGATGTCAGAATGGAGACGAAAGAGCACATCAGGCAATATGGGAAGCTATTTGTTTCTTTAGTTATTTATTGATGACTTCTTCCTAGTATGTTCTCTCTATGGCTTAAGCATGAAAAATAAATTTTAGACCTCGTAGACAAAGCATAGCAGTGGTAAATAGAACTTTAAAATAATCTGATGTTAAACATGCACTATATTGGCATGACACCAAAGCAAATTATCATCTCTGAAGAAATCTGTACAAAATCAGTTACATGGCATGGATAGTACCAAATGAAGATAATATTAAATGGGTGGCTATTTTAATATCATCTTGATATAGTCCTGAAGGAAATTTAACATTCTCTTAGACAGCTTTCCAATATCCTTCATTTTGATTTTGATGAAAATTTTTGTTAGTGAGGAAAAAAATATTATTATCTTTGCAGGGAAATGGTTGCTAGGCTTTTACTTAATAATATAGAGGGCTCTAGGAGTGGGCAAAAATGGTCAGGGAGTGGCTTTAGTAAGTGTGAGTCCCGTTAAGGAAAATTTTGCAGGCTGAATAAATTTTCTGAATACTTAATGATTTGGGAAAGCTCTTTAGAAGGTTGACACAGACAGTGGCAATTATCTGTCCTTTTCCATATGGTAACTGAAATCAAATGAACTTTTTATATTGGGTGAACAATTTATATGCAGACATTTTTAAAGGACGTACTTTATTTTTAAAATTTTAATTAAAAAAACAAAGTATTCCTTTCTATCAGTTATATGAGCTGCAAAATCAAGTAATATCCCTTTCAAGGGCACGTAAAGCTGTCTATGGTGGGTTTTCCTTATTTTTGCTTATCACTACTCGTGTAGATGTTTTAAAAGCCAAGGAAATGCAACTAAATGAACATCTCAAAGATGGACTGCAGGTGGAATCCCTGCATCCCTCCTCACTCACCCAAAAGCCTTTTTTTTTTTTTTTTTTTTTATAGATTAGAATTCTATTGCACCAGCCAACCCCATTTTAAGGTTAATGTCTATTTATACTGTTAACTGTGAAATTTTAGGCAGGGAAACACCACTCTGAGTGGAGAGGATAGCAAAGGTGGAAAGAAGAAAAGAAATCTCCTGGTTAGACATATTCAGAAGTATATCTACCTGTGAATGGAATAACCTTTGTAGAGAAAATATAGACCTTTAAGAAGAGTAGATGGTGAAGTTAAAAAAAATAATAATAGATGTTTAAGAACAAGATTTTCGATTTCTTCATCGAAATCTGTATTGAGTTCAGCTATTGAAACAACTTGATTAACCATAAAAAGAACATTTCCCCTCTAATGTGACATCTTCATACATGTTTTCTCAGAAGGCTAATTTCAGATCATTTAACTGGGAACTGTGCTGTCTTGGATAAATATTTCTCACAAAGATTCTTTTGCAAAGCATTTTCTCTCTAAATGCCAAAGCACAGGTGGAATAGATAGATGGTTTACTAAAATTTAAAGTGAGCCCAGAATAGGCATTTTTGGAAAAACATCTAATTTGGAAATTTATGGGTATAAATATTAAAGTTATTATAATTCTGGGAAATGGGAAAAAAGGAACAAAAAAGTAAAAATATTATAGTAGTACTTTATTTTAGATTTCATATTCCTTTTGACCTGCAGCTGTTTACCTGGAGAAATAGTTACAATTATCATAAAATACACACAAATGTACCTAACCTGCAATTGCCTGTATCATTCTTTATTATCACTTTGGATGGCTATACAATATACTACTTTATTGATGTACCATTATTTACCTAACACCCTGATTTTTGGACATAAAGTTGTCTTCAATTATTCAAAATTGTAAGTACTATTGCCAAAAAATAAAAATAAAAAACGCACATCAAAGAGTACTGCCTGAGAATTCAGAATTGTTGAGTTCTAGCACTGGGAGTGTAACATTAGAGAACTCACTTATTCCCTTAATTACTTCACTTGTCAAATAAAAACGATAATGCTTGCTTTTAACAGAGTTATGGTGAAGATCAAATATATATTATTTAAAAATTATAAATTACTGACATAAATACATTTATCTCTAGGAAAATCTGAAGTGTGAACCATATAGGATGAGGCATTTTGTGTAGAAATAGGATTCTGTGGCCACATACCTTTAAGCTTTAATGAATTTCAGGGTTCTCTGCTCACTCAGAAATAGAAACAAGAGCTGTAATTGACTAGTGTCAGAACTCAGTGGAGGTTACACGGATTATGGTTTTACCCTAGAGCCACAAATACTTTGGGGAATGAGAACTTACAAGACAATAAGACTTTATAAGTACGTATCACTTTGCTCATTTACAATGAGTTGCTTACAATGAGGTTTCGTTATTTACAATGCATTTTTCCCATACATTATCTCAATAATTTTTACTACCTTGTACAGAAAGCTGTGGATACTTTGTTCAGTTTATAGAGAAAAGGCACTAAGGCTCTGGAAAAAAAAATTACTTATAAGCTCATAAACTTCATGATAGAGATGAAGCTTGAACCCAAATCTTTTAATTTTTGAATCCTGGCTGCCACATGAAACAGACAGGACCTAAAGTAATGTACAGTATAAAAAGAACAACTTGAAACATTTCTGAGTTATTTTTATGAGACATAGCATATTTCTATTGCAAGACCTACTCAACCCTCAACACAAATATGCAGATATGCATGAATGTATGTGCGTCTCAAGGGGAGAGGACACACATGTTTATATGTGTCATGTCCTCTTCCCTTTAGACATTCAATAAATCAAAATTTTCAATTCTTAAATATCTAAAACTTATACTGAGAAACAAACATGAGTATAAACACTATTTCTTTTAGAAACTCAGTAAATACAGATTTTAAACTATTCTATATTTCAATTTGAGCTGTAAAAGTGGTCATTACTGTTTCAATTTCTGTTTATCAAATTCCTAATGAAGTTAAAGATGGTTTTATATACCTTGGGTAACAATATTTTTCCATAAATTACCTCTTTTTGTTTATCAACTGTAATAGTGGTATTAATTATAATTATAATCCTGTATTACTTACCTACTGCTGTGTAACAAATTATTCCCAAATTCAGCAACTTAAACCTTTATTATCTCTGTGTTTCTGTGGGTCAAAATTCTGGGCACAGCTTATCTGGGTGTTTTAGCTCAAGATTTCTCATGAGGTTGCAGTTAAGTGTTCATGAAGGCTACTGTCTAATCTGAAGATTCAACTGTTAAGGGAGGAAATCTGCTCCCAAGCTCACTCATGTGGTTGTTGGTTGTTGTCAGGCCTCAGTTGTTTGCTATCTGTGTATTGCCACGGAGGTACACATGACATAATAGCTGCCTTCCTCAAGGGTGAGAGAGACAGTAAGAGAATGTGCTCAAGGCAAAATTTTTAATCTAATTTTGGCAGTGACATCTATCACTTTTTCTATATTTTATTCATTAGAAGGCAGTGATCTTATAAAGTTCATACTCAAGGGGAAAGGATCATATAAGGGCATGAATAACAGAAGATGGGATATTAGATGCCATCTTAGAGGCCGCTTGCCACATATCTTTGTCTGTTTTTCTATCTTTTCACTGATATGGAAG
Organism: Sapajus apella; assembly: GCF_009761245.1. Classification (NCBI taxonomy): domain Eukaryota; kingdom Metazoa; phylum Chordata; class Mammalia; order Primates; family Cebidae; genus Sapajus; species Sapajus apella. Next base: position 3,133,211 of record NW_022436969.1, on the reverse strand, counting down.
AAGTATTTGTATATTAAGATCATTAAATATTATGACTATCTGTTCTTTTAAAAATATACAGTTTTCCAACTTTGAAGATAACCTTTATATTTCCTTTTTCCTCCCCTCCTTTCTTCTTTTCTTTCTGTTATTGTGTAGTCAACTATTTTTAACGATCTATCTAGATGCAAACTTTGATTCATATATCAGGCTTGTAGTATAGGTAATTTTTTGTAGAATTTTTCCTACAGAAAATTGTAGGAATGTTGTTAAAATTGTTTCTACTAATAAAAGACTTTGACGAATCTTCTGGCTTATTGCTGAAACTTAATATAGATTTAGTGGTAGTTACAACTATTAAGATTTCCAAACTACATTTGATACATGTATCAAAGTTATTAACTTCTATTCCAATTTTATTTCTAGTGACTAATGTAGTCGGGGAGTGAACTAGAAATGCATTTGGAAGTTTCTACTGTATGACAGGAGGAATGATCAGGTGAAAAGAAATAACAAGGTCATGTTTTCTGTAAAAATTAAAATGGAATGAACGGCTTGCATTAACGTTTTTTAGTTTACTCTTAAGAAATCTTTATGAATATCTAAGTAATTTAAAATTGAATGAATTTCCTTTTGATAAAGAATGTTTCTTCTTAGCATAGGTTTTCAAGTAACAATGGAAGCATCCATCAATGAAGATGTAGAAACAGAGTCTTGACTAGGGCCGAAAGTTGAACATGATGATTACCAAGGTCACTTACAATCTAACACACATCTGATATCTAAAATTTAAAGTCTTGGCTGGTTACAGGTAAAAAATTATGTTGTTAAGTCATTCATGATTTTCTTCCTTTTCTCATCAGAAAATCTTTTATCCAGAGAGTGTGATTAATATCACTGTGAAACATATGAGTTCAAATCTTATTTTCTTCCTCTGTAAAGTGGAGAAAACAACATTCACTTTAGATTTTTAAAAGAAGATTGAATTAACTCAGATTTTCCCAGTGTTACAAATGTCCAGAACAAATGTGTGTGTTTTCCTGGTTTCTGATTGGCCCAGATAAAGTACTTTCCTAGAACAGCCTGAAGCATACAAAGGGGAGAACCTAACACATGTATTTTCTCCATAAGGCACTTTAAAGTCTTCTTGCACTCAGGAACACCAGGCAGCACTTCAGCCCTATGCCTGGAAGCCATATTAAACATTGAAATCACAAGCAAATAGCATAAAATGTGAAAAACATGACACTAAATGGACCATGAGAAGTTAAGACGGTTATTTACAGTATGAGAACTGAAACAAGATGGCGGAGGGTTACCTTGTTTAAGCACAGTTTGGAACATGCCTATCAGGTGACACAAGTCTGTTGCCACTTTTCACAAATCCTCAAATGACTGTGAATGCACTGAGATTATGGATTTGGGGATTATGCAAAAATTTAGTGAGTAGGTGAATTTGACAATATGAAATCCATTAATAATGAGGTTAGATTGTACCTGCTGCATGTTATACAGGAAAAGAATTATATGGAAGAACAGGATTTCAACACTGAAGGACATTGATAAAAGAACTTTTTTAATGCAAATGACACTTTCACTGACAATAAGGTGAACAATAGCTCAACCGTACCTAACCCTGTATTTCCTTTTGGAGCAGTAATTAGCATTCACTAATTTATTGTTTGTGGTAACTTTATAGGATATACTACTGTGAATAGTAAGAATTGACTACATAGTCACCAAGACAACAACAATGATAATATTGGATTTTTTGCTAAGAACTTTCTAGCCCTGTACTATGTACAGGACTAAGCATTGTACAAACATTTTACAGTCAACAACTGAGGAATCTGTGTTACTCATATTTTATAGAGGGTAAAATTATAATTCAGTAAATTTAAATATCTAGTGTAAACAAAGAGCTAAATTGTAAATACACGGCTTTCTGATTCTGAAGCTGATGATCTTTCTGCTAATCTACAATGTCCAACTTTAATAATGAAGTTGAATGAGTATGTATTGTATATTAGACTTGCTTGTAATGCCAATGAAATGACCCAGTTTTCACTGTCAAAATCCCAAGCATAAACGTAGCAATTGGGAGGAAATCTCTCATCTATCAGCAAGTTCATGTTTCTGGCAATTGCTACCATAGAGATAAATCTACTACTCTTCCAACTCTGTTTTTTTTTTTTTTAATCTATTATTGTTTTATCAGTTATACTGTGGGCACAGTGATGATATATTCCAGAACACTTCATTTATTTGGACATATCACATGATCTGTTGACTTAGATTATTCTAATTTACTGAAATGATTATATTGATAAAAAAATGCAACAAGTAACCATAATACAGATTTTAGAGCTGCATAATTATGAGAATAGAAGTTTTCAGAACTAGAGTTAGGTTTTTTCATCATTTCTGTCCCATTTTTCATTTCTACTATTCTTCATAAATATAACATAATTTAAAAGTGAAACTTTTTGATAAAAATGAAGCAATATTTTGTTTTTTCATTTTTTGAGAAATTAAAAGGGCACAGAAATATGATTTTAGAGGAATGTTGCATAGAGATAATAATATATATATCATACTTCTTGAAAATAGATGACCTTTCCTTGGAGCAGGAAGAAGTAGGCAAGAGATAACTTAAGAAGGCAGCTTTTAGGAATGAGGGGTCACTGTGCTCTCCCAGTTCATTGGATGTATTTTCTATAGCTTGCAATCCAGGGCTTGTATCAGTGTTTTCTCTGCCATTGATTTTCCTCTTAGGAAATTCATCAGATTATTATGTAATTTGTACTTACAATGAAGAAATCATATTAGTCACTCTGTATCCTAACATTGTGAAAATATTTATAAAGACACCCAGACTCTTACGTTCATTATTCTACAACATATCATAACAATCTTTTGTGATCACATTATGAATGCATATTTGGGGATTATATACAAATGAACATCTTAATCATTCAATGAAAAAGTCTATGAATATGTGGGAGGCAGTTTGAGTGAATGAATATAAAAGAAAGGTTGTGTTCAGTGAAGATCAACTGACTCCTCCACAGTTTTGCCTGAGCTTGCCCTGCCTGCCAAGAAATGCAGAACATAATTCTTTTTTTTTTAACGGTATCCTTGAATATCTTGCAAATGGATTTCCAATCACTGTGACATAGATACTCGTTGTAGATGTGAGTGTTATAATTAATACAAGGTAAACTTACAAATTTACAAAATATTTTGGCTATAAATGACTAAAATATATTCCAGTTTCATCTGAAATATGTTCTCTGGATTTTCACTCAGCTAAGTATATGCTATAATTTTTAATACTTAACCTTCTGTTTGTATTTCATTAAAGTAAGGACTTATATAAGCTTTTCCACAGTAAAAATTACTTTTTGAGATTTCCCACTACTATTTTTGCAACATTCAAAAGGTGTCATCTTGGGGTCTTGATGTATTGAGGAGATATTAGAACAAAATTGTGAAAATCACTATTTTTTAAATGCTTACTAGTAATGTAAGAATTATAAAAATTATTAAAAAATTTAGACAAATGTAAAGAAATTGCTAAAACTTTATTATCTAGATAAAAGTATAATTAACATACATTAATCATTTTTCTCTTTTTCTCTCTCAGCACACTACACATACACACACACACACACACACACACACACACACGATGGGTGATCCAGAGTGCTTTTTATTTATAGTTTTTATTTTTTGCTGAAAGTCTATTCTCTTATATAACCACTTTCATTTTCTCATTGTAGCTATTAGAACCCTCATGCTATATGCATTTATAATAGTTATTTTAAAGTATTTGTTTACTAGTTTCAAAATCTGTGTTATCTTTGCAGCTTTTTCTCTGAACTTGTTTCTCCTAGTTATGGGCCATAGTTTCTTGCTTTCTTCATGTCATATTGATTGTCTGTTGGCGCATAAAAGTTACCCCAAAACTTAGCAGTTTAAAACAATGATTACTTATTATCTTATACAGTGTCTCAAGGTCGGAAATGTGGGTGTGGTTTAGCTGGATTGCTGTGGCTCAGAGTGTCTCATGTGGTTACATTTAAGTTGTCAGCCAGTACTGCAGTCATCTAAAGAGGCTGAAGATGCACTTCCAAGCTCACTCATTTGGCTCTTAGCAAGAGACTTTGGTTACTTGCTATATGGCCCTCTGCATCTACTAATCAGATATGGCTGCTGGAAGCTGTCAGGGCTAGTGATCTCAGAGAGCAAGAGGGGGTGAGGAGGAGAACCCAAGATGGAAGTCACAATATTTTATAACCTAATTTCAAATGTGACATCCCATTACTTCTGTCTTATTCTATTTATTAAACACAAGTCACCAAGCCCAATCCAACCCACACTCAATGGGAGGTGATTACACAGTGGTATGGATACCAGAAAGTAGAGATCACTGGGGGCCATCACTGAGGATTCCTGTAGAACATGTATAGTAATTTTTTAAGGAACACTGGGCGTTATAATGTTTTTTGGTTGAAGACTCCTTTTGTTTCCTTTAAAAATTATTGAGTTTTATTGTGGCAGATAGTTATTTCACTGGTGAATCAAATCAATTTTATCTTATCAAGAAGTTGTTAGACTTGTATAAAAAGGGATCAAGAGTATTCTTTCCTCCAGGACTAGAGTACTTAGTTACTACTGAAGTGTGGCCTTTCTAGGGTCTCAGTGCTCAAGGTGTTCAGCAAAGTCTCTATTCTGGCTTGACAGATGCCATGAACTTTTGAGAAATGCTAGCTCTCACTTGCCTAATATACACATACATGTATATGTGCATATATTTATTAGTTATGTATGTGTGTATATTTACACTAATTTAGGACCCTACTGTGTATCTATATTGTACAGTATACTCCATTCATATAGATATTGTAGAAAATAGCCTATTTCTTCTTATTTGTGTTGTCATTCATCTATGTTAAAAACATAGTTGATATGAAAATGAATTGGACTACAGATACCACATATTTAGCAACTGAAATAATGATTTATAATTTTGATTAAGAGGTGGAGGACTAGAGAACAATTGTAACAGATATTCAAGAGAATTAGTGTCTAACTTTCAAGTATATTGTCTAGTAATACAATGAACTAGATTTATATTCAGCTTCATTAAATTTGTGATATAATTTATATTTAATTTTGGTTAAATTGACATAAAAACAGAATATTCAAGATCTACTGAATGAAATAAATTTTATGTGAAGTCTTCTTCTCATACCTTCATTTGGATTTATATTTGCAGTTTCCTTAGGCTTTCAGTGTGTTTATACACATGCTCATTTTGTCTATAGCTTTCGTGCAGTAAAAAAGTCTAAAAAACCTTTTAAAAATCAAGCTTTTGCATAAGAAGATTGTGATGTAAAGTATGTTAGAGCATTTTTATTTTTCTAAATACCTTGGAATTAATTTCAAGGTTGATGAGATCACCAGGATTTCTTGAGGCATTTTTTTAAAAACCTGGTGAAAAATGTCTTAAATTGTGTATGATATGAACACTAAATTATATTTACAATTGTTAAGCATTGTTGCATTTAGAGGTAGGTAGAATATCTATCTCAGAATAGATTTCCTTGTAACAGTTTTCTTAAATGTCAAAAAGCAAACAAGAGAACTCTACATTATGGCAAATTTATATTTATAATTTTTTCTCTAAGACGAAGTTAACATTTGAGGAGCTACAAGGTTTTATTGTTCTAAACACAGAGCAGAAGGAGAGTTCATGAAGAGTAGTGGAAATGCTAGATAAGCTCTCAGTGACTGGCAGTGCCAAAGCTAGCTGTACTTAGTTATCTTGTATGCTTCCTCATTATTTTGCCTTGTTGTTGCTAAAGGGGAAATCTATTAACTCAGAGGAAAATTCAGACCAAAGAATCAATTACTTCCCTTTCTATATTCATCATGATAAATCTACCCTTATTTTTGTTTAGCACGAGGACACAGTTTCCAGTATAAATCACCTGAACATTCAAAGATGCTTTACCTCACAGAGAGTTAGGTATTGGTAACTGCAGTCACAAGTATGAGGAATAAAGGACATATGCTAAATCACTTCTTTCTTACCAAATACATTCTTCATTCTGCCCCTGCTGTGCTAGTCACGAGTTATTCTGGATATTGGCTGGCCAGCTGGGCTTTATTATACCAATTACAATTGCTTTGGCTCATTCTGAAAATATAAAATAATGTGATCAATGGCTTGACAATGTACATTATCATGCATACAAATGCCATTCTTTCATTCAAAAGTATGTGAATATCTCTGACATTGCGTTTTAAAAATATTTAAATTATTAGTAATTATTCATTGATGAGATCAGTTAGGATTTCACACTTAAGTGTAGAAATTTGAAAATCTGTCATTATCCTCTGGAAAACAATTGCTTTCAATTTCACAGGCCCACAAAATTGTTACAGTATAACAAAAGATATTTACAGTATAGCACTGTGGATTAGTAATAAGCTTTGAGGTTACCTCTGCCCCTTAAAAGATGTGTTACCTTGATTAAATTACTTAATCTTCTTCCTTCCAGTTTCATTATCTTAAAATAAAGTTAACAATTCCAATATTATAGTACTGTTATGGGGTTAACATGAGATAATTTAGGTAAAATGCTTACCCTGACTGGTACATAGTGAGTGTTCAAAAAATATTTGTTGAATGGATGCATAGATGAATATTTTTCCAAGATTGTATCTTTGTATATTTTCATTCCAAAGAAAAACAAATATAACATTTTTCTCCCAAGCTACCTTTATTAATTTGACTATAACTCCTTACTGGCTGAAATGTTCTTAGTCAATCATGAGCTTTACTGGATTTACTTACAATTCTAAGCACTAGTTATGTACCTACAAATTCCAAAATGTGAAGAAAAATACCAAATTTAAGGAACAGGACATTATGTATTAGGGTGCATTACTACAGATGTACAATATTTGTATTGCTCAAAATCCTCCTAATAGTACTAAAAAATCTCTTACTAACTGTATCTATCTACCTATCTGTTATATATAATTTATGGGTAAGTATCTGCATTTAGAGGTAAATCCTGTAAGAGGGAAAATAGAACTACGAAGGATGAGTTTAGAGTTCAAAATTCTATGTTTTCATCTCAAATGAATTACATTTTAGTTCTGTGATTTTAGACAACTCAAATTTTTCTGAGACTTGTTTTTTTCATTCACTGAGAATATAGAGTAATAAATAAAATAATAACTTGAAAGTGCTTGGTCAATCAGAAAGCATTTACCCATCTACAAAGTTATGGGACTGTCATCCATCATTGCCAGGAGGGCATGCACTATCTCTATCCTGATTCTCTGATTAGAAGTGTGGGGAACTCGTAATAGGCTGTCACTATAAGCTCCTATTTCTGCTCCAACCTGATTCTATGTCATAGTCCCAGAATATTTGAACAGGGACTTAGTGGGTCATTTGTGAGGTCTCCAAGAGTGAGGAATCCCGATTCAACCTGTCTACTCTAATTTATTCTGATCCTGTTTCTTATAATGAATCTTAATGCTCCTTTATCTTCAGATCATTCTGCCATATACCACATATTTATGTTTGTGTATTATTGTTTTTTATCAGTTCTATTAACCTAGATCCTCAACAGACACCTACAAAAGTTAATATGAACTCATCCATCACATCTCCAGAAGGATTCTTTGGAAATTCCTCTCTTGGAGTTAATCTCTCCTAATTTTCTGCTACTTCTCTGCTCCCATATACTTTTCTTTTTGTAGTTACCAATAAATGATGTAATGTTTTTTACATATCTGTCTGTCTGATTAGACTGAAAGTCCTCTAAGGGCGAGAATGATAGGTATACCTTTTTTTTTTTTTTATAAAAAGAAAATTTATTACTATAGTCATAGGAATCAACATAATGTTAAAATAAATACTGAATTGAAATGAAGGAAAAAATTATAAAAGGAGTTGTACCCTTTTCTAAAGAAATGTGAAACTGGAAACCATCAGTCTCAGCAAACACAAGAATAGAAAACCAAACACCACATGTTCTCACTCCTAAGTGGGAGTTGAACAATGAGAATACATGGACACAGGGAGGGGAACATCACACACCGGGGCCTGTCTGGGTGGGGGGCTAGGGGAGGGAGAGCATTAGGAGATACACTTAATGCAGATGAGGGATTGATGGATGCAGCAAACCACCATGGTACCTGTATATCTATGTAACAAAGCTGCATGTTCTGCACATGTACCCCAGAACTTAAAGTATAATAATAATAATAAAGAATATTTTGAAAAACATAAAAGAAAAAAAACACTAAAATACAATCACAAAAATTAATGACTTTTTTTAGAAACACTCTATTGAAAAAAATTATAAAGATTGAGAGTATTAACTGTTTGTAAAGATAAAGGAAACACCGTGGGAGCGTACATTTGTTAAATATTCTACCAGAAGTTCTATAAAATCAATATATATATATATAAGCATGCCTTGTTTTATTATGCTTTGTTTTGTTGTGCTTCACATATATTGCATTTTTTAAAAAGTAAATTGCAGGTTTGTGGCAACCTTGTGTCCAGCAAGTCTACTGATGTCATTTTCCAACAGCTTACTTTGTGTCCCTTTGTCACATTTTGGTAATTCTGGTAAAATATCTGTCTTGTTCATTATTATTATATCTGCTATGGTGATCTGTGATCACTGATCTTTGACGTTATCATTCCAGTTGTTTGGAAGAGTCACAGACTGCCTACGTATAAGATGGCGAACTTAATGGAAAAAATATTGAGTGTATTCTGACTGATCCACTGACCAACTGTTCGTTTCTCTCTCTCTCTCTCTCTCTCTCTCTCTTTCTCACCTGAGCACTTCTACTTCTTAAGACACAACAGTGTTGAAATGAGGCCAGTTAATAACCCTACAATAGCCTCTAAGCGTTGAAGTGAAAGTAGTAGTCACACATCTCTCACTTTAAATCAAAAGCTAGAAATGATTAAGCTTAGTGAGGAAGGTATGTCAAAAGCCAAGATAAGCTTAAAGCTAGACCTTTTACATCAAACAGTTAGCCAAGCTGCAAATGCAAAGGAAAAGTACTTGAAGGAAATTAAGAGTGCTACTCCAGTGAACACATGAATGATAAGAAAGCAGAACAGATTTATTGCTGGTATGGTGAAAATTTCAGTAGTCTGGATAGAAGATCAAGCCAGCCCAAAGAGCTGAGATCTCAAGAAATTTTATCTTTTACAAATGTAGGTAAATAAAAGGAACATAGTTTCATTTACTAAGGCAGTTTCAAGGTTTTTAAAGATATGCACGATAATCACATACAAAGTCAGTGTTGTGATAATATACTTTCATGGGGTCAAATTTCTGATGTCCAAGGCAGCAGGAGAAAAGGCTGTCTCAGATCTCAGGGAGAAACCAATTCTTTTGTATTTGTTATCAATGGGCCTCCAGCTGATTGGATGGTTCCTGCCAACATTGAGGGTATATCTTCCCCACTTAGTCCACTCAGACTCATACACTGAACTGCTCTGAAAACACCCTCATGGACACACCCAAAATAATGCTTTACCAGGTTTCTAGGCACTCTTTAATCCTGTCAAGTTGAGGTCTAAAATAACTGGGCAAGTCTACACCTTGTCAAGTTGGCACCTGATATGGTTTGACTGTGTCCAACTCAAATCTCATCTTGAACTGTAGCTCCCCAAATTCCCACATGTTGTGGGAGGGACCCAGTGGGAAATAATTGAATTATGGGTGCAGTTTCCTCCATTCGGTTCTTATGATAGTGAAAAAGTCTTACAAGATCTGATGGATTTATAAGGGGCTTCCCCTTTCACTTGGCTCTCATTCTCTCTTGCCTGTCACTATGTATAATGTGCCTTTCACCTTCCACCATAATTGAAAGGACTCTCCAGCCATGTGGAACTGTGAGTTCATTAAATTTCTTTTTCTTTATAAATTACACAGTTTTGAGTGTGCCTTTATCAGCAGTGTGAAAATGGACTAATACAACAGCCATATGTATCTCCTTAGACCATACCCAATTTCCAGATAAAGACAATAACATGGTAATTGTTCCACTGAAGATGATGAAACAATCCTGTGATTCATTTTGGAGATTCTATATATTTGAAATTTTAGACTTTAGGGATTTGGATATTTTGAGGTTTCAACATTTATGATTATGGTATTTGTGATTGCATTTCTCAGGATTATGGTACAAAGCCTGTGGTTGTGCAAAACACAGTTATTCAATGTGGACAAAACAGCCTTAAATTGGAAAAAGATGTTACCTAGGACTTTCATAGATAGACAGGAGAAGTGAATGTCTGGCTTCAAGGTTTTAAAAAACAGGTTGACTCTCTTGTTAGGGGCTAATGCAGCTGGTGAATTTAAATTGAAGCTAATGTTGATTTGCCTGCTCAAATCCCTAGGTTCCTTAAGAATAATGCTAAATCGTCTATGCCGTGTGTGCTCAGGCAACAAAGCCTGGATGATGGCACATTTGTTTACAGTAAGGTTTACCAAATATTTTAAGCCCACTGTTGAGAACTACTGCTAAAAAGGAGAAATTTCTTTCAAATTATTACTGTTCACTGACAATTCACTTGGCCATCCAAGAACTCTGATGGAGATGTACAAGATTAATGTTGTGTTCATATCTGCTAATGCAACATGTGTTCTGCAGCTCATGAATCAAAGAGGAATTTCAATTTCCAAGTGTTCTTGACATTTCAAAATGTTGTAGCTGCCAGAGACAGTGATTCTTCCTGTGGATATGGGAAAAGTAAATTGAAAAACTTCTGGAAAGGATTCACTATTCTAGATACCACTGAGAGCATTTGTGATTTATGGGAGGACATCAAAATATCAACAATAACAGGGTCTGGGAAGATGTTGATTTCTGTTCTATGGCTAATTTTGAGGGGTTCAAGACTCCAATGAAAAAAGTAACTGTAGATGTGGTAGAAATAGCAAGAAAACAAGAATGAGAAGTGGAGCCTGAAGATGTGACTGAATTACTGCAATCTTGTGATCAAACTTTAATGGATGAACAGTTGCTTCTTATGGATGAGCAAAGAAAGTGTTTTCTTGAAATGGAATCTATTCCTGGTGAAGATTCTATGAACATTGGTGAAATGACAACAAATTATTTAGAATATGACATAAACTGAGTTGATAAAGCATCAGCAGGATTTGAAGAAATTAACCGCAATTTTGAAAGAAGCTCTACTATGAGTAAAATGCTATCAAATAGCATTTCATACTACATAGAAATATTTTGTGAAAGGAAGAGTCAATCAATGGGGCAAACTTCATTATTTTCTCATTTTAAGAACTATCTATGGCCACTCCAACCTTGAGCAACCACTACCTTGATCAGCCCCCATCAACACGGAGGCAAGGCTCTCCAGCAGCAAAAAGATTCTGGCTGTCTAAGGGCTCAAGTATGTTAGCATTTTTTTAGCAAAAAAAAAAAAGGCTTTTTAAATAAAGATCTATACATTGTTTTTTACACATAACACTATTGCACACTTAATAGACTGCAGTATTGTGTAAATATAACTTTTATATACAATGGGAAACCATAAAATCTGTGATACTCTCTTTATGATACTCGCCTTATTGAGGTGGTCTGGAACTGAATGTGCAATGTCTGTAAGGTATGCTGTATCATATGACACTCCAAGTCTATGACTAGATATATAACCTAAAAATCTCTAGCATGATATATTCAGGAAGTCACATCAAAATATGTTTACTTGTAGTATTGTTTGTGAGAGAAGAAAATACAACACAACCTGTATGTTCCATTAGAGAAATAATTGAGGAAACACTGTGTAGCAGGGAAATAAATGAATTAACCCTAAATACATGAGCATGCATACAACTTTAAAATATTTATTTGAATGCAAAGAACAAGTTGCAGAAGCTTTCCCTTGTTCATATCATTTATGTTTATTCAAATCCATACTCATACTACACCATGCTCTATATGGGGTGTTGCTGTGTGTATGTGTTTGTGTGTGTATTTATATTTCAGAAACACAGACTAGAAGGTAAAACACAAAATCCATGATGTGCTCCTAGGGAACAAGGAAATGAAGATGTATGGGAGGAATGAAAATTGGGCTAGGGAGAAAAAGTAATGTTATTTCAAATTTATAAATATCATAAAACAAAAATAACACATTGGTATAGTTCTTCTACTTCCTCTCAGTGTATTCCTTCTCGTGTCGCACATGTATAATTTAATAGTTATTGTTATTTGTTTAGGTCCTAGTAGTTGTCTCCTTATTGATCTGTGTTACATACAACTTGAAAAACTTTCCGAGGCATCTATGTTGTATGGCATTTAGAATGTATTAGAAACGTTTGTTGGACCTCTACTTCATGCTAGGTGGTCTTTTAGATTCTTCACAGGAATGAGAAACAGTATCTAAATTTGAGTAACCTAATAAAAATTAGCTATCAAGGCAACGCCTATTACTTCCTGCTAGAAAGTTTCCCACAGTAATTATTACCAAATTAGATTTTCTGTATATATATTTTTCTGTATAATTTTTATAGTAACATTTTTAAAAGCATACATTTTCCAAAAAACAGATGAATAATGAATAAACTATGTAAGTATGAAAATACATATATATTTCTTTACTATTACCCTCTTGATACATTGCTTTCTAAAATAAATCCAGAATGGCCAGCAGTACAATTCACATTTTCTAGCCAAATCTTTCCTCTTTTACTTGTTTATGCTACTCAAAAGCCTTTCCAGTTTTAAATGGAATAATGCATATATATGAACATTCCATTTAATTTACACTTATTCTCAAAACAGTGAATCAATTTTTGAAGAATCTTGAGTAGCTGCTGATGTTTCTGAAGTTAAATGAGAACTAGGGATGTCTCCTGCAGTGCATTTTCTTTGTGAAAAATGATGGTTCCTGTTGTACTGCTTGTTTATAATAAGCTCTAGAAGAAAGCTACAGATTATGACTGTAGGCATTCAGGTAGAGTTTGCACCCAGCAGCTGAAGCAGAAAGAATAAATGCCAATTTTACTGCTTTAAGTGATATGATAGTCAAGGAATGTTGAATGAAGCAAGTTCATGTCCTTATTTTTGAAATGTGTATGCTTTGTTAAATTACACAAAGACAATGTCTTAAACTTAGAATTTGAATATGCTTCCTGATTATGATATATTCTCAAATGAATAGTACAGCTTGTAGATTTCATGTGGCATGGTCATTGTGATTGTTCTACAACAAAGGGTGGATATCTGCAGATTTGGAGGTGGTGCCGGCACCTTCTCTCATGCTAGTATTTCCATTGCACAAGAGAAATAGATAACACAGTCACTGAGATGGGGTTGGTCTAGGGAAGAAAAGAAGCCATGGAACATATGTTTTTCAAAATGGAACTCACATTCAAGGGTTTTCTTGGACACTGTCAATGAAAAAGAACATGCGAAAAGATGGCTCCAAAAATGAATCATGAGGGGTAACAGCAAAGTCAGTCAAACTCTGGGCTTCTGCCAAGTCTGACAGGCAAGCAACTGGCAGAGACTCAGGGGAACTTAGACAATAATAGAAGTAGTAGTGGCAAGGGCCACCTGCTTTTCTTAAGAGATTAACTATTGTTAAACCCTTGGCACTCTGCAATGGAACCTTGTATCCATAGGCAGGAAGCAGAGCACGCTGTGATATTAGTCTTGAGAATTGATGCCAAATCAGAGAGAATCATCCTGCTTTCCACTAAGGGAGGAGAAAGCATGCCAGACCAGCTGAGACATCTGCTGTCATGAGAGTTTTTTGAAAGAGTGAACCTTCCATCAGGCTATATATATGGTTTGTATACATACACATACCTCTATATATACATACATATATGCATGTATATATACATACATTGTTTTAAATATATATATATATTTAAAATACACACACACACACACACACACACATACACACACAGTTTTAATGAGGAAAAAAACTGGCTTAATAAGCAAGACATCAAACCTGGTGCAAGTTCCTTTGGCATTCCCTCATTTTGTACTTTTTGTATATAAACGATTGTTCAAGATGTAAACAACCTTCTCAAAATTAGCCCAGAGAAAATAAAGAACACGGAGATGATTCTGGACACAAATAGCCATATTACTTCTTAGAAAATGGCTGTTTGCAAATGTAACATTCACAATTATGAGCAAAAAGTAATTAGATGTTAATGTCTCTGAGCAGCTACAGAGGAGAGATTTCATGGTGTGGCACAGGAAGTGTCACGGAGTCCTCATTTCTGCAATGACATATCCCTTTCAGCTCAGATTTGAATCCAAAAGTGACTTTCCATGCCAAAATTGCTTGAAATATCTTTCTGATCATCATAGAAGCACCACATGCTGGTCTCTCATTTGAAAGAATACAGATCAAGAGTGATTAGATTAGAGAAACTGTCTTGAAGAACGTCACAGTGCTTCGGAATAATAAGAATATTAGTTGTATAGCATTCAGTGGAGTTTATTGGTGGGAAGTAAAGGCTTCCATAGCAGCTATTACCTGATGAGGGCTTGTCCTTAATAATTGACATTTTAATGTACAGATTGCCTGCAGTTAATAGATCCTAAGTAGATCCTCTTTACAAAAGGAAAATAATGTGGAACTGCAAAGGAAGACTCCAAATAGATCAGAAGTATTTGTCATCTACTCTGGTAGGTTGAACATTAGTATGAACTTCTGGGTAAAAGAAATATGTAGATTAATATCAGAACTATAATATAAATTTTCTCATTTATTTACTACAATGGTATATGCTCAAATTCATATATAGTCTTCCTCATAGAATAAGAGTTTGAATATCCACAAGAAATCTTGAATCCATCAAAGGCTTCTATGTGAATGGTTATAGCCCTAGTTAACACTTACAGCCATAATTTTTCTGTAGTGGTGCCTAGGTGGACCTAAAATTGGTATATAATATATAGCTACATAATTTATTAGTAACAGCTAAGGGCTTAACCTTTGAATGATTTTGCATATCAATAAGTGTATTTATTAAGCAGACTTGTGGGAAAATGTTAAATAGTGATTATCCGTGGGCAGATTATGGCAAATAGTGCTGAAAGCCTCATTGCCAACAATAAAAACACATTGAAAGCAAACTCAAAGTTTGTTGTATTACCATCACTTATTTTCGAGGGCCCACATTGCATACTCATTTGCTTATCTGAAATTTTAATATTCTTACCTCCCACTTCCTCTGGAGGTTCCATGATGTTGAGCATACTATTGACTTTTTAGTTAGGGAAACCATATGAGAAGTGTTAAATGTATAGCGTTTGGAGACCAAAGGGCTTCAAAATATAGAAGTTACAATTTTACACAGATTATTACTATTACTTTGTCTCAAGTGTCCTTTATGGTACAGACGCTTGGAGAATGCTTTACATACTTTGCCTCTAGCCACAGCGTAAGCCCTGCAGGGCATATGTTATTATCCACATTTGTTAGGTGAAAAAACACAGCTCAGTTAAACTAAGATTTGGCTTAAGGTATCACACACAGAGAGGAGCACAAGTGTCTTTCAAAACTAAATTTCCGGGGCTCCCTATGAAAGAGTATACGCCAGCATTGTCCAAAACAAATAAAACACAAGCTTCATATGTAATTTTAAATTTTCTAATAGCCATATTTTTAAAAGTATAGAGAAATCCATGAAATTAATTTTTATAATTTTAACTTAATCCAATATAATTAAAATGATCACTTCATGTTTTTACAAATTTTGCATTTGTAGTTTTTGTACTAAGTCCTTGAACTCTGGTGTGCATTTGAAATGTATAGCATGAATCAGTTTGGTTTAGTCTGATTTCAAGTATTCAAATACCACAATGGCTAGTGGTTACTGTATTTCCACTCTTCTAGAAGCTGCTATACTATTCTACACAGTTCAAAAATAAAGTTGTGTTGCAACATAAGAGCCAAAGTGCAAGTTTTCTTTGATTGCTGGCTCTAACTACTTGCCACCTGAAACATACTGGCTGATAATTTAATATGGGTCTTTTCTCACAAATGTAAAAACAATGTGATAATACTTAGCCCATAGAATTGGGAGGAATAAATTAGATTATCAGGTGGGAACTATCTGGCTGATTACTGGACATGTTTGAGGACTTCACAATAAGATAGGTCCATTCTATTTTTCTCTCTTTTGCTTATCGATTTTGTTTCCACAAAGATGTCCTGTGCAGTCCCAAAACTTAACCAAAACTTCTCTAAGAAAGTCTTGAAAAGAAGACATGTTTAGCTTCATGCATTTTATATTTCAGTTGAGTTCATATAATGGTTTAGATCTCCATGATTGGCCAAGGGATCCTGGGACTGCAGAAATGACAAACTTTCTCAGCTACACTTACATTAAGATTCAAACTAGCAGTTGGAAATAATTCATTGAGAGGCTGACATAACTCCAAATCAGTTATAGTCTACAACCAACCATTAATTATTTCAGACTGTCTGTAGTTTTTCACTTGAGCTAGTAGAGATAATTGAGTCCCTTTACAATGAATGAACTAAGAATATATCATAAGAAATATAGCATTTTGAACTCCAATTTCAATTCATTTTTATTCACAAATTTCCATGGTGCATGAAAACCGTTTCATTGATATTTCCAATTAGGAATATACTATTATGTAAATCTAGCACTTGTGTTTTATAATATACCAGAATTACACATTTAAAATGTGTATTATTTAGAACCAGATAAACTGAGGTTTAGAAGACAATTATGTCATTTATTAGCTGTGCTAGTTGGAGCAGATGCTAAATTTATCTGACCTTCAAAAACTATTTTGAAAGTTTGAGATTCAGATTAAAATTTATTCTTGTAAAATCCCTTTTTATTCTGCATGATACATAATACCTACTGAATGTGTTAGTCATGGTTCTCTAGAGGACAGAACTAATAGGATAAATGTGTATATAAAGGGGAATTTATTAATGAGTATTGACTCACATGATCACAAGGTGAGGTCCCACAATAGGCCATATGTAAGCCGAGGAGCAAGGAAGCCAGCCGAGTCCCAATGCTGAAGAACTTAGAGTATAATTTCGGAGGGCAGGAGGCATCCAGCACAGGAGAAAGATGTAGGCCAGAAGACTAAACCAGTCTAGTCTTTTCAAATTGTTCTGCCTGCTTTTATTCTGGCCGTGCTGGCAGCTGATTAACTGGTGCCACCCGGATTGAGAATGGGTCTGCCTTTTCCAGTCCAATGACTAAAATGTTAATCTCCTTTGGCAAACCCTCAGAGACACACTCAGGAACAATACTTTGCATCCTTCAGTCTAATCAAGTTGACACTCAGTATTAACCATCACACTCAAGAAATGGAAATATAATATTAAACAGTGGTTCTAAATAAATTTTTTTAATTTTAATAATCTGTATAAAAAACCTAACATACTATAAAATAAATTTAATGCATTAGACTTAGAGTCAGTGACCCTTCTATCTGCCACCTAGAATCAATTTATTTCCCATCTACTTATTTATAGTCCATTTTAAATATGTATAAATATTTTAATTGATAGAATGTTAGTAATTCATTAGAAACCCCTGTCTGTTTCTCTCTGAATTTGTAGTCCTCTATCACTCTCAGAGGTACTGATAATCCTAAATTTTTAGCTTATCATTTCCTTGTTGTTTTTTATTTTTTATCTTAAACACATGTGAATGTGTATTTATACAGTGAATGACTTAGATTCACATGCTTTTTTTATTTTATATAAATGCAAGCTTACTGTATAAATTATTCTGTGACTTTGCACAGTATGATTTTTATGAGATACAAGAAGTTGTAGTTGGTTCAGTTTTACTATATTGTATACTATATGCCTGTTTTAAAATTATTTGCTTTTCTATGGTGGGACTTTGCATTGTTAAGAATTTCTTGCTGTAACAATGCTTCTGGAAACATTTTTCGTTCATAGCTCTATATCTGTATACATGTAGAAACATATATGTGGACACACACATTGATATACATATATGTACACACACACACAAGAATTTCGAGAATATATTTCTATAAATAAAATTTCTGGTTTTTATAATATGTACATTTTCGGATTTACTAGACAATACCAAATTAGATCCCAACATGACTACGGTAATTTATATTTCTATAGGGCAATAATATTTAAAATACTTTAGTATTAACATAGGATACCTAAATAGATTAATTGAACAGAAATTTAGAAACTAATTTGTTTTAATGTAGGTACTTGATTTATGAGAGTGATGACATTACAGATTAATAAAAGTGGCAGAATAAGTGGTAATCCATAAACAGAGAAGAGAAAACTGAATCTTAAATTCTACTTCATATCAAATACAAATATTTCCAAGGGGATATTAAAGAGTTAAATTTACAAAGCAATATCATAAAAATTTATTGACACCATATAGAAAAAATAATTTTATTACCTTAGGCCAAAACAATTTCTTAACGAAGACAAAAGAAGTGAAAACTACAAAGGAAAATAAACTTACATAGTCTACTGTGTATTTTGCTCACCATGGGAAACAAAACGGGGAATAAAACAGAAAAAAACAGATAGTGGAAATATATATCTTAAAAATCTTAAATATTGCAAGTTGGCCAAATAGCAATAAGATATAAATGGATAAATTAGATGGCAACTAAGCTATTTCCTAGCAGGGAGTCATCAATTTTTTTTTTGTAAATGGTCAGATAGTAAATATTTTTGCATTACTTTGCAGGCTACATATACTCTCTATCACATATCCTTTATATATATAAAGGGACCTAAATATATAAAATTATGTATATGTGGATAGATAGATAGATATATAACCACTGTTCAATGTATTCAGAACAGGAATACATGTAAGAATACCAAAACTTGAAAAAAATTCTGTATCCTTGTATTCAAGGATCCTGTGGACACACATTATAATTAGAGCAAAAGTGTCTCCAAACTGCTTCTGGTCCAGCAATCATACTTTACCAACAAGGAAATTAAGGTTCATAATTGCCCAGAGCTGGTAAGCAATTGGAAGAGGTACAGAGTTTCTAGTCAATGCTGCTGTCTTTGGGCAGCATAACATGCCTCTGTTTAGAGTAGATTTCACAGGTCATGTTGGGGCTGATAAGACTTTATTAATGTAAGTCATATTGTCATTAGGCAGGACATGACTTGTTTGCTAGCTTCTCAGATCAGGGGAGAGAGTAGCTCGTCAGAGCTACAATAACATTCTTTTTTATTAAACCTATCTTTCAAAAAAACCATAAAATGAGCAATTTTATCAACAGCCTGTTCTGAAATGGACCACTTTAAAAGGCGACAGGAACCAGTCTGGCAGCTGAGTTATCCTGGAATGTTTCATTGGGAGGAAAGAGCCCCATCAGCACCTTCTTTTAAATGAAAGCCAGAGACATCGTTGGGGAAACTGCTGGCTTCCCATATGTTTTTGGTCTCCTTATATAAAATCCTCACGGGAACACTTTCCCAAGCTCCTAACCTCAAACTAGACTTTGTAGAAACTTTTAGTTAGTGCAAAATTCAGCATTATAGAATTTCTATTTATTTCCAATAGATATGGAAAAAGGTTAGTAGGTATTATTGACCTGAAGTGTAACAATGTCCCTCAAGGCTAACCTTTAATTCTTTATGCGTTTAGTAATTTAAGCTATGTAGAGCATCTTTCTCTGTCTTTAGGAATATTATAACATTCCATAAAGCTGTAATAAAAAGAGTAGTGGAAAAGGGCAAAGGGAAATTACCTCTTTCTCTGCAACAGCTCTGTAGGGCATTCACATACTCAGTTTACTCAAATGAGGTCTTCTTGGCAGTCTGCGGAGAGTCTCCTAAAAGAAATATTGCAGAGTGGTATTAACTTGAAATACTGAATTCTTTTATTAATCCAAAGAATCAAATTACCCTTTTCATTAATAAAATAGAAATTAACATCTTAGCTTGACTGTGATAAAAAACTTCTGTCCTGCCAATAGTGTTTATTATGAACATAAGGGATAATTTTATAATGACAGCCTATTAGTGTGCTGTTTTCACCAGTTTTTTTATAGTGCCAATAATTATATTCTTTGAGTAACTTATAGAATAAATTATAATTATTAGATGATGCTAACTTGCTAATTCTCAGTTCGTTTGATGACTGAGATGCATATAATTTTGACCTAGTGTGTTAATTTTTAAGTCATTATTGCTTCAATAATTTCTAACTTGGAAATAATTCTAAGCTGAGAAAAATGCTTATTGTTTCACAGAGACTTTTACATATGCAAAGAAACATTCCAGGAAGCAAAATATATCATGAAACTTCCTTGATAATACTGAGGATAATAAAACTGCATTAATAATGCCAAGGATTATATTTACTCACATCTACAGATTATTAAGCATTTTGCTTAGATCAGTTGGAAACATTCTAAACATTGACATAGGTAGTGAATAATAAAATAAGACCACTTCTATATACTCTGTAGTAATTGCAGTTCTTGAAACTAGTGTCTTCACAGGTAACATCAGAATTGAGCTGGTATCATGGTTCACTTAATGCAACATTTAGTGACATAATGGGAGCATAATATAGAAACATATATGGATGCAACACAAGTTTCAAAAATATAGTAGGATTTAGAAAATTAATGAAGAAAAATCTTTCATACTATCAAGAAGTACATATTTTTAGAAATATTGGATGGAAATGAAATTCATGGAGTAACATTTAAAGTCTTCTAATTAGGTTTAAAAAAGACAAGGGTGCCCTCTGATATTGCTTTTACTCTGCATTGTTCTGGAGGTCTTAGCCTGCAAAATAAGACAAGAAAAAGGAGTAAAGCTATGAGTTTGAAAAGAAAAAGGCAAAAGTGTCTTTACATGC
The DNA here is from genome assembly GCF_009761245.1 of Sapajus apella. Lineage (NCBI taxonomy): Eukaryota > Metazoa > Chordata > Mammalia > Primates > Cebidae > Sapajus > Sapajus apella. Next base: position 3,112,281 of record NW_022436969.1, on the reverse strand, counting down.
AAATGATACACGATTATTGGTGAATGGCACAAGATAATTAAGAAAATAATTAGTACATATATAGCAGTGCAACAAAAGCAACCATAGCAATAAGAACCCTAGAATACCTAGGAAAAAATTTAGCAATAGATGCACAAACTCCTTATAAGAAAATTGCAAAGCTTATTTCATAGACATTAAGGAATATCTAAATAAAATATAAGACAAACAATGTTCATGGATCAGAAGACAATATTGTAAAGAAATCAAATTTAAAAACAATTCATAAATTTAATAAGCATTTCAATCAACATTGTAACTAATTGCTTTCTAAATTTGACAAGCTTATTCTAAATTTACTGTATAAGAACAAAGTGACAGCTACTAAAACAATTGGGCTAGTTAGGTTCTGTGGTTCATACCTATAATCCAAACAAGCAGAGGAAGACATAAGCCAGTGTTTTGACACCAGCCTGGGCAACAGGGAGATCCCATCTCTAGTCTAGAAAAAATAGAACCAAACCTCCTCACAAAAACAAAACAAAACAAAAATCTAGGAGATTCACCCTAACAGATATTAACTCATTAAAACTAAATCTAATTAAGATGAGGTATTGATAAAGAGATACTTGTAGCCTTACCGAACATAATGGAGAGATCAGAAAATAAGTGACATTTTCACATCTATGAAAATTTGAAACGTAAGAGGGTCACTTAAATATAGATAGGAGGCCAGGCACTGTGGCTCACACTTGTAATCACAGCACTTTGGGAGGCCAAGGTGGGTGGATCACAGGGTCAGGAATTCAAAACCAGCCTGATCAACATGGTAAAACTCCGTCTCTACTGCAAATTAAAAATAAATTAGCTGGGTATGATGGTAGGCACCTGTAATCCCAGTTACTCAGGAGGCTGAGGCAGGAGAATCACTTGAATCCGGGAGGCTGAGGTTTAGGTGAGCTGAGATCACACCACTGCACTCCAGCCTGGGCAACAGAGCAAGACTCCATCTCAAAAAAATATATATTGATAGGAAAATGAAATACTTAATAATCAATCTGTTGGGTCAGTGTCCTTCATAAAAACAATTTCATGTGGATAATGATCTTCATGTGAAAAGTTAAATGTTAAAATCTTTAGAAGAAAATTTAGGATAATTTGTTAATAAGTTCTAGATATAAAATATATTAAAAAAACTACAAAAGTAGAAAGGAATAGTTTGATAGATTTAAATATTAATTTCAATAATATTAAATTTTCTTTTTTTAATATTAAATTTTCTATTCAACAAAAATAATGTAAACAGAGCTAATAGGTAATCAAATACAAATGGAAAGAATATATTTTTCACATATATTGCCACAGGGGAAATTGTGTTTAAATTATATAATCAATACTTATAAACTTATGCAATCAATGAGAAAAACATAAACAAAAAACAAATCCTAGCACAGCTAAAGAATATGGCAAAGTAGCCATAAAAAATTTTTAGAAGAAAACTGAAATGAACAATCATATATTTTATGTATAGTCTACATTCATCCCAGCTAGTAATGAAAATGCAAGTTAAAACAATAGATACCATTTCATGTTAGGTAAATAGTCCCAACTCTAACAAATTTTATTGAGGAATGCTCATGTGCTACCTTTGTAAATTCTTGCATCTAACCTGGGGTGAATTGACAGTGCCTAATAGATTTCAAGTTGTAAATAATTGTCTCAGAGATTCTGAATGAAGTATATATCTTCTCTATCACATGTGTGAAAAAGGAAATGTAAACAAATGTTCATTGTAGCATTTTTTATAACAAACTGGACATGACTTAATTGTTTATCAACAGAGAAAATATAAGCTGTCCTATATTCACAGTAGCATACTATACAGCCAGTTAGATAAATGAACAAGAAGGGCATTATCAGCATGTATTGATCTCAAAAACACAATGTTGTGTGAAAACAGGAAAGTATGAAATTGCATGTCCAATATATTTATATCAAAAACATTAACCTATTATATTTTCATAGGTAGCCAAAACTTTTGGGTACTATGTAGGACATAAAACATCATTCCATAGTACTCAGTAATTTTTTTTTGCATGATTGTTTAAACAATAGGATGGAAATAAAAGCAAAGGAACTGGTCTCATGAAATTTTAGGAGAATGTTTACCATGTGCAAGAAAGAAATAACATGACATCAGGGAGAGTTATCCAGGGACTTAAATTATACATGTAAATTGTTTTGTCTGAAAAATCTAAAGCAAATATGACAAAATGCTAAAATTTGATGAAGTTCATGGGTCTGTTCAAAGGTATTTTTTATTCTCTATAACTTTTTTGAATATTAGAAATCTTTAAAAAGTAAAAAAAATAAATGATTAGGACAAGAGATTGAAAATATAGATTATCAAAATATTTAACTATACACTCCTAATTTGTTATTCCTCTTCCCTCTTGTGAATTCAGTGGCCTCCTTCATTATATATTATACTCCTATTATATTTGAAATCACAGTGAATTTGGATCTGGGGACATTTAAGAATTTTACAAAATACTCCTAATTTTGTAGCAAATTTGAAGATACAGAGAAGATAAATAGTATTTTCACAGATTTTTCTGTACTCAAAGCTATCTCCTGAATTTAAGTAAAGAACAAGATGTTATTTATTACTTTGAATCTATGACCTTTCAAATTAGCTACTTGGTAATCAATTAGAGGAAGAGAGAAAAGTTTTACTAAGTATAATTGATGAAATTCCTAAAATGATATTGCAACTGCAAAAGATTGTCAGATTCAAGGAGACTTTGTTTGGGCTATATGAACTGTATGTTAAATTATACTTTGCAAAGGGTCTTGCTAGGGCTTGAAACCTTGTATTTCAACATAAGGGCTAGACAAGAAATACATAGATGGTAAAAAAAAAAAGATAATGCCATAGGCAAGTAAGGTTACAGCGTACACAGGAAGTTCAGCCCATGAGCACCTTAAATATAACTTTGCCTTTTAGTCAAAGTAACACGTACATTCAGCATTTCAGTAAGAAAAAGGGGAACATTTTTTATGAAATTCAAGGGACAAAACACGTATAAAGAATAAGAGACATAAATATGTATAATCAAAATTTGCATTATGGACTTTAACCATGTTCTTTATTTGGCAAACCATTTTAAAGAGTGAGTAGCTGGAACCTTGCAAGATAACAAGAAATACATTGATTCTTTTTTTTTTTTTGAGACAGAGTCTCACTCTGTAGCCAGGTACCAGGCTGGAGTGCAGTGGCACAATCTCGGCTCACTGCAACCTCTGCCTCCTGGGTTTAAGCAATTCTCCTACCTCAGCCTCCTGGGTAGCTGGGACTACAGGCACACACCATCACACCCCGCTAATTTTTGTATTTTTAGTAGAGACGTGGTTTCACCATGTTGACCAGGATGGTCTCGATCTCTTGACCTCGTGATCCTCCTGCCTCGGCCTCCCAAAGTGCTGGGATTACAGGCTTGAGCCACTGCGTCCAGCCCATTGATTCTTATATTAGGACTATGGGTTATATAACATTCTCTTGGTTGCTCTTAAGGCCCCATAAGCCCCTTTAGGTAAGTCAGTTTATCGTAAAATACTGAAGCTTTGATCATTTAATCAATCTAATCTAATCCCTTCTCACTTCATGTCAGATGCAAACACATAATGTGTTTTCCCTGTCCACCAACAGCTATAGCAAGAAATCAGGAAAATGAATACAAACTCAGTGGTACTTTTTCAGCTGAAAATAATTAGTGTAACCATTTAGTCTGAATAACCAGTATTTTGAACTCTTAGTTTCTGGAGATTTTTCCATAGGTTTTTCTTTGTAGTATGATGAATCATGTTTCTAAAGGCCATTTTGCACAAATATAAGGAATACTTTTTAGGAAACAGTCACATGTCCTGCCCAGCAGGGTTAGAATAAGCTCCCCATCCCTTCTGGAAAAAAGATCATACTACAATGTATGCCACATTGTCATTTTCCGTACCTTATTAACGTGTTCATTTATTCCTATTACTATTTCTCCCATTTATCCTCAATAAAATAAAACATTGAGTTTCTCTATTCTGTGCCCAGTACTCTGCCAGCTATTTGAAATTAGTTATTTATTGAGTTTACCAATTCATCTATTGAACACATATGTTTTGTGTGTCCACCATGTGCAGGGCACTAGAGAGAAAATGGTCCCTATTTTATGCTGTCATGAAACTTGTCCTGTAGAAGGTCAATACTGATTAAATTGTACTCTCCTTTAGCACTGTATTGTCTCTAATGGGTTTGCGCTTTGAGGTGATGAGATTATCCTATAGCATTACCTTAATTGTCCTGAAGCTGTGGAAACAAAATGCACAGAAATCATTGGAGTTGTATTGTGGGTATCTTGGGAGGATAATATTTTTAATTTTTTAAGCTCTCTAGACATCAAGTTTTCATATATATTTGTTCCATAGGAGACTTCCAAGAAAATTAAGGCGTGCCAGATCCAAGGGAGATGAAAGAGTCCTGTGGGTGATCGTGTTGACAGGAGGACTAACAGTGAGTCTCTCAGTTATGTTAGTTTGCTCCTCTCTCAATTGGCTTACTTCTCCCTTTGTTCCCAAAGCACTTTCAGTTATATGAATTTAATTTCTGCAAAACTTGTGAGTTTATTCTTTTTTGAAATCAATGGAAAATATGTGAAAAGAATCTTGGATTTTCAGCTGGGAAACCTAGAAGATAATTCTTTCAAATCTGTGTGTGCATCAAGAGTTAGGTTGTGAACAAGAAAATCTGATTTTGGATTACCAACCAAACAGGAGTAGAACAGCTAACAGAGGAAATAATTAAACGACATTTTGAGAATGTGAGCAACTATACCAAAAATTAGTGGTTTAAAACAATCGTCATTTTATTTGCTCATGATTCTGTGGGTCAGTGATTTGGGGTAGGCTCAAATTATTTAATTTCTTGCTAAGGATATGCCCAAAATCATACTGAAGTTTTATCAGACACAATTATTGAATTACCTATTTTAATTCTATTAGGTTGATTAGGTTTTTGCCCACTTAGTAGAAAGTGAAAATGGGAAACAATAACTTAGAAATGAATGCATTGGATGTTGATTAGAATTGCTGATCTCCTTTTTTCTTTTAAACTTGAGTTGTCGAGGTGAATTAAGTGGTTACTGGTGAGTGGGTCTGTTGGGTGAGAGATGGTCTCAATCACATGACTTAATGTTGGCCATGACTGTCTGCTGGGTCTCTCGCTTCATGTCATTTCTCATCTTCTAGGAGAATAGCCTGGGTTCCTCACACGGCAGTGACATTCCAAAACAGTGGAGGGGAATCTGCGAAGTTCCACGATGACTACACTTAGAAGTTGTAGAACATCATTTCAGTCACATTGTGTTGGTCAAAACAAGTTACAAGTTCAGCCTAGATTCAAAGGGTTGAGAAATATCCACTTCCCATAGGGAAGGATTGCAAATGATTTATGGTCATTTTTTAGTCAATCACACCTAAGTATCAGGCATAGAGAATTTTCCTTGGAAAACGGTTGAGAAGATTTACCCCCAACCATTACAAATTGTAGGGAGAGGTTGCTTATTCTGGTTTGTGACACATACCTATGCCTGACTGAGGAAGACAGTTTTCTTTGATTGGCAGTGCTTACAAGATTATAGCCAGTGAAGGAGGGCAAATACCTCCAAATAAGAATTGGGTGTCATTACCAAAAGGAGGAGGAGTGAATACAGGGCAGACAAAAACAGTGGAGGCCATTTTACTCAGGGGCCTTGGGAAAATCACTTGCCTTTTGGGGGTCTGTGTTTGGTGCCTTCTTTTGTAAATTGACAATAATAAGAAAGCTCACAAAAGCTTCTTCTAGTGCTGTGATTTTGCTGTTCTGCTTGTCTTCTGTTTCCATCCTGCCTCTCCATTTTGTATCACCAATTGCCAGAGATCATAGCCGGAGACTATGCATGATATGCTGCCTTTGAACTTCATGGCAAAATAGAACGTCTGCATTAAAGTATCAACATCTTCCATTAAACTATAAGTTCCATGAATGCAGAAAATGCGTCTAGTTCACTCTAAGTCCTCATCCCCTGATATATTAGGTGCTCACTAAATATTAATTTCATGTTGGAAGAATCAAGTAATTATGAAATCTTCAGAAGTAGCTTATCCTTTATGGACCTCCTTTTTGTTTGATATGGCAGGACGTGACTGAATTCAGAGATATACTGTTTCCAAAATCAATGTTATTCTATCTTTTCACCCATTTCTCAATCATTCTTCTCAAACGTACAAAGGAAAATCCTGTCTTTCACCTATTCTGTATCTTAATCAGATGTGTTTCTTTGGGTACCAAATTCCTCTGTGGTACCAAAAAAACAAATTGAAATATTGTGAAAAAATTTTTTAAAGTGAGTGACTCTGATGAACAGCTAACATCCATTTCTGAGACTTTCAGTTCTTCACTTTCAACTAAATAAAAGAATAATTAAAAAAATTTTTGATGTATAGATTATTAATTATGGCTGATGAAGCACTGGCATAATTTGGGGTATAAAACTAGCCAAGAATTACAATAGTTAAGTAAAATGGCCTTAATACAAGTTTTTCAATTCCTAAATACTTGTCTATGTTGATTGATTCAAGTTTTATATTTCTTATTAAAAGGAAGAAATTACATTATATTATGTCTGGAAAGGGAATGAGAGCAACCCCCATGTACTCCTGTTCTTAGTGATTTTTAGAAGCTATAGAAAATGATCTGATCTGGCTGCTCATGGTGGTGTGCCTGTAATTCCAGCAACTTGTGAGGTTGAGGCAGGAGGATCACCTGAGGCCAGGACTTTGAGGCCAGCCTGAGCAACACAATAAGACTCCATCTGTATATACGTATGGAGAGAGAGAGAGAGAGATGGAATCTCATATATATATATATATATATATATATGGAGTCTCATATATATCTACATATATATATGTATAGAGAGAGACTATATATACACATATATATAGAATATATATACGGAATACAATATATATACACACACATATACACACAGATATATATGTTGTATATATAAAAATGTATATATGTGTATGTATATAAAAACATATATATCTGTATGTGTATGTATATACACAGATATATATGTGTTTATATATATGTATTTATATATTCTATTCTGTATCTTAATCAGATGTGTTTCTTTGGGTACCAAATTCCTCTGTGTTACCAAAAAAATTGAAATATTAGTGAAAAAATTTTTTTAAATTTTGCATATATATGTGTATACATACACATACAGATATATATGTATTTACATACACATACATATATATATTTTTATATATACAGCATATATATCTGTATGTATGCATATGTGTGTGTATATATATAGTATTTATATATACATATATATCTGTGTATGTATATGTGTACACACATATACATGTGTATTTATATAAATATATAAATAAATTTGTATTTATGTTTATTTATATAAATAAATATGTATATAAATATACATATTATATACATGTGTATTTATATAAATACACATATATGTGTGTGTACACATATACATACACACACAGATATATACTTATATATACTTAAACATATGTCTGTGTGTGTATGTATATGTGTATGTAGGTAGAGAGAGAGATACAGTCTCTCATACATATGTAGAGTCTCATATATATCTACATGTATATGTAGAAAGGGAGAGAATATGCATACACATATATAGAGAATATATATAGAGAGTATATATATACAGAATACTATATATATACACACATACACACACACACACATATATAATTTTTTTTAAGTAAAGAAAGAAAAAAGAAAATGATCCAATTAGTTTCTGGCTAATGTGAGAAACATTCACGGGAAGTAAATAACCTCATGGCATTCCAGGCCAAGTGATGGAATGCCTCACCCAGAGTGGGTGATGAGGTGTTGTGGCTGACATTTGCAAAGTAGGGGATTTCCCCTTTGGGGGATCCTTAATAAAGCATGATTTTTGATGGAGTTGAATAGTATTCAGAGAAAAGCAAGACCACTACGTACCTAAAGACCAGGACCAATTACATAATTCATGGGTCCCAGGCAAAATGAAAATGTTAGGCCTTTTGTTAAAAAATTAAGAATTTCAAGGTGGCAAAGCATAACACTTTATCAAGTTCGGGGCTCTTCTAAGCATGAGGTCCTGTGCAATTGCAAAGACAGCATTTCCATGAACCTGCCCCTGCCAGAGACCTTCAGATCAGCAGAGCCCACCATGATGAGATTAAACTTGCCAAAAGTAGGGTGGGACCACCTCCCTTCTGCCAGTTCCTGTGGTCAAGTAAGCACACCTCTGCTGCCTCTATCCTGACATCTAGCCACAAATCCTGCAGAGATTACTGCCCTGAAGACGGAAGTGGGAGAAATTCTTTTAGGGCCAAACCATGCCTGTGCCTTCCTCTTTACCAGCTTGCAGAGCTTAGTGCATTATTAGCCTGCACAGTGAGAAGGAGAAAATGAATTTGACCATTGTTTGAGGTAGACGTTTTTACCAACTAAATAAATAAAATTGAGTCTTAAATATCACAATGAGTCCATGCAATGATACTAGCTGAAAAAATATGGTATCTTGCAAAAATGTAATTAACAGACCCACTAATTAATGGGAAAGGAGAATTCAATAAAGGAAAGTTAGTTTAAATACAGGAAGAAATAATACAATTTGATACATATGCATAAAAGAGCTGAGCTTCCTCAATCAATTACCTAAGTACACTTATAGCTATTTTGGAGGTAAAGTAAGAAAACCCAAAAGATAATAGGCAGATAGAGGGAGGAGAGATGATGAAGTGTGGGATATCAGAAGAACCACAAGAAAGATTTAGATTGGGCAATGTAATCAGTTATAGGTAGATGTTTTATTTACAGTTAATTACAAAATGGTAAATCAGCTAAGGAGATTTTATTTTTAAAATTACTATCCAAAGTCAAAGCTATAGATGATGGATAAACATAAAACTATCTTTCAGAATACGATTCAGAGCTTGCGTAGTTTGTGATTTTTCATAAAAAGGTTGAAGGTAAGAGCAGCATGTTTTCTTTTATGTTTCATTTAGCCTGTGATGTCACAACAAACTAGGACTGAAGATCAGGGACCAGTTTGACAGACTTTCAGATGGACCTCCTGGATATGGGGATTTAACACAATAGATAAGAAGGGAATGAAAGACAGAGAGAAAAGGCAATGCTTGGAAATAAAAATGGTGGTGCCTTGAGGGAAGAGCAATTGAGTATAACTGGGTAAATGACACAATGGAATTATGCTGCTAATTTTCCCCTGCTACACATATAAATTATGCAGAGAATATTGGATTGATAGCTTCTCTGTAGTGATAACTGCCTATTTGCTTTCAGGGCCTGGCAGAGGTGAAAGCAGTGGTAAGAGGAATTAGCACGCAAAAAAGGAAGAAGGGACATACAAAATTACGTATGTCACAGAGGATCCTGGAAAACTGTGAAATATAAACGTGCAACCTGAGAGCCAAATTAGGAAAGATACACATTTCATTTAACCTGAGATTTGGGCTACCAGGTTGGCAGGTGTAATAAGAAGCTCCTTAAATAGTTAACAATTTCAGCTAATTACTGGTTCATAATGAAGTTAACAGCTCTTAGGTGATGTTTTCTTTGCAAGCTTTAATAAGGCTTACTTAAAACCTCTATTTTTTCTTTAAAAAACTGCTAGCAATGCATAAGAAAGGCAATAATGTACAGAACACTGGCAAATAAATGTCTTCAAGACTTACGTGGCCTCTTGACAGTAGCTTTGACATATATTTTTCATGTTTTAGAATGATAAATGCAACAGCTTCTTGGAGCATAATTTGTCAAAATAAAATATAAAAAAAAAAAGAAAAAGACAGATGGGGAATGCAAAATGTCCAAGAAAGCTACTTGTCTGAGGTTACTGCTAGGTTTTTTACTTTTTACAAAATTTTGATTTGGTTCATGCTCTCTAGTTGCTTTTTCTTATTGGAAGTAGAGGTGTGTATTAAACATTGAGAACATTATAAACATTTCACAAAAGAGGCTATGATTTCCTGAAAGTGATTCTTTATATAAAAACATTTGCTAACTACTATTTATAAAGCAGTGGGCTATGTTACTTCTATCCAACAGAAGAATAATGAGAACTAAAACTGTAAGACACTTGTTCAGGGGGCAGTAGTCTGATTCAGGCCTCACTGGATAAAATCTTAGTGTCAGGAGGGCTACAGCACCTTTCTGGGGTGTAAAAGGAAGAATCTGTGTTCTTGCCTTTCCAACTTCTAGATATTGCCGATATTTCTTGGCTCATGGCTCACTCCCATCTTCTAAACCAGCCATGATAGGTTGAGTCTTTTGCACAACGAATCGCTCCAACTCCTCCTCTGTCCGTCTTTTTTACTTTTAAGGATCCTTGTGGTTACATTGGGCCCAGCAGATAATCCAGAGTAATTTCCTTATTTTAAGATAGGTTAATTATCCATTTTAATTCCATCTGCAGCCTAATTCTTTCTTGATATATAAGGTAACATATTCAGTGTTTCAAGGAACTATGACGTGAACATCTTAAGGAGTCACTATTCTACCTATGAAAATAAGGTATTGTATATTATATTAGCACTGCCATGAGGATTGAAAGAAGCACTTTGAAGAAGGCCTGGGACAACATAATAGAAGTAATATTATGAAAAGTAGTTGGAGTGAATAGTGAAAGGAGAATGAGTTGGAACACTGCAACTGTGCAAATTACAAAGTTTAGGGATCCATTTAGTGTGAGTGTCTAAGCGAGAAAAGAATGCTTTCCAGCCTGAGAACACCAGCTGTAGAGCTGTATATTTGATCACGGTCATTATACTACAAAAGAGACATTTATACACAGAAATGAACTTAGACAAGAATAACAAGGATCGAGGGTCAACCTAAGCCACTGGATACAGGATGTAGTATAGAGTAGTAGTTAAGCCCAAAGGTAGGACTGATAACATGAGCATGTGACCAGTGCAGTTTTACAGTGGCTAAGAGGAGCGCCATGCTTGGTTTTATGCTCTTCTGCAGCCATCTTGAAACACTAAATAATTTCATCTTTGAACTGGTATTTTATCAAAGTCCTGTGGGAAACCAAAGCCTGTGTGTGAGTAGAAAAATATGTACAAAAAACATGTGCATTATTTTTTTCTATGCATTTCTCACATAGTATTTGCAATACCTCATTATCTCAGGATTTTGGTAGGCCCACAATGCATGAAAGTGCAGCCTGACTCAAAGTGAGTATAAAATAATCATGTTACTTGTGTTTACAACTGTGTATAAGTGCAGAAGCTGGTAGCCAAGAGAGGCCACACTCTTCATATGAACCAAAATTTTCTTCAAACATAAAAAGGCATAATGAGTCCAAGATATACACATGACATATCCTTTCTTACTCATGTTGTTTGCCAGGTGTTAGCAAACCACTAACACTGTAAATGATGACATAGAAAGCAGTGGAAATAAAATGTAATGCATAGTTCCTATTTTTCTCGATCTTTTACTTACTCATTGGTAAGAGCAAGGTAGAGAATGTTGATAACAATATATGTATCTATCCAGTAAAATAAAAACAACTGAGGTGTTTTTGTGAAGCATCTCCATTGTTTCATAAAAATAAAATGCTCCTGCATATGTGCTAAAGCTCTTATATTTGCATTTAAAACTGACATTGTGCAATATCACAAGAGATGATACTCATCTTGCTAATCATTTAAAATTTAATTTTGCTTTCTTAGAATGACATTACATCTCAAATAAAAAATAGGTTGAGAGAGAGAACACAAAAGAAAATATTTTATACCTTTAACAGTGCATCTTATTGCTTTTTGAACAAGTGGCCTTGCATTTTCATTTTGCACCGGGCCTTGCAAAATATGTAGGCAGCCATGCATGAGAGGTCAGGAGAATTCCAAGTCTCTCTCCTGCTAGTTTTGTAACCTTAGATTAATTATTTAAACTCTTTGTTCCTTAGATTTCCTCATAAGGGAAATGAAGACTTGATAGGGTTTTAGTACAGAAGAATTTGGTTAATTGACATATTGTACTTACAGTAGTATCTGTGTCATACCAGAATGTAAGCTACACAATAATACGTTGTTTTCTACTTTGTCCAAGAATCTAAAGCCATGTCTGATGAGTATTTGGAGGACAATAAATAATTTTTGGAAGAAATAAATGCACTCAGCACACTAGATAATTGGTTCTCAAAACTGGCCAGGCTAGCAGTACACTTTCTATTAAATGTGGATTTCTGGACCTTATATTCTCAAGTTCCGGATTCACTGCTTTTTTAGCGGAACCCAGAGATATAAATTTTAAAAAGCTCCCTGGATAATTTTAATGGATTCCAGATTTGGAGGCCATTGAAATTTAAATGCACTTCGACATATCTACGCTTTTCCTTGTCCTAATCCCTCTGCCTGTTTTTCTCATTTATTTTATCCTTTTGGTGAAATTATAGGCATTCCCCTGTGTCAAGCTCCTCTTGTCCATGCTCTAGGACAATGGAATGCATAATTCACTTGCATAATTTATTGTGAAAGCTTGTTGTGAGCACTGAATATTATAAAAAGGCCAGGTACACATTTTGTACATATTTTATACCAAATGAAATCACACATAAAGGTATCTCAAATGGTTGGCTCAGTAGCAAATTATTAATTGCCAATTCACTGCTCTGGAGAAGGTTCAATGGAATGAATTTGAAGGCAGGACTAAACAACTGAGGTGAAGATATATACAACACTTCTCATTTGAAATAAAAGCTGAGGCCGCTTTTATGTTACAATGGTATGTTGTATTGAGAACAGCAGACCTGATCCAGGGGTTCTGTTGGGTGTGTATGTGTGATGTATTTTGATAGTTGCGTGACATGTGGGAGGCATTTGACTACTATTGTCACTTTTAAAGGAAACTTACCTTAACTACTGAATATGACTATGAAAGAGAAATAAAGAAGGGGTAGTGTATTTGTTCATTCTAGCTTGCTATAAAGAAATACCTGAGACTAGGTAATTTATTTTAAAAAGAGGTTTAATTGGTTCATAGTTCTATAGGCTGTACAAGCTTGGCAGCAACGTTGCTGGGCTTCTAGGGAGGCTTCAGGGAGCTTTTCTTCATATGGCAGAAGGTGAAGCAGAAGTAAGTGTCTCACATGGCAAAAGCAGGAGCAAGAGAGAGAGGTGGGAGGTGCCACATGCTTTTAAACACCAGGTGTCTTGAGAACTCCTCACTACCATGAGGACAGCACCAAAAGGACACTGCTACATCATTCATGAGAAATCCAACTCCATGATTCAATCACCTCCCACCAGGTCCCATCTCTAACACTGGGAATAAAATTCAAAGTGAGATTTTGCTGGGACACAGATCCCAACAATATCAGGTAGAAACATGAAGGGTGGGTTAATTTTGCCATAATTTTGAAGCTTAGCACATTCATATCAGAAAAAAAAATAGATTAGGAGTGGGTATGTAACTACAACTTTAAGGAAAGTTTCATCAGGGAAAATAATAGTTCCTGTATCATTTTATAATTGTATATTCAGCTAGACTGAATGTGCCTCTCTTCCGTGCCATAAGGACATTTTGTTTTGTAGTAATAGAGCGTTATAATATTATTTGTATAATACAGATATTAAGGGGCCACCTCCATATTATGTGAGAGATGAAAGACCAACTCTGCTCCAGCATATGTGACATCTATCTGCAGGGCAGATTACCAAAATTTCTGTCATCAGGAATCGTATTTCAAGATTAAGCCTCAAAATATTTCACTTGAGATATCACTAAAACATCAGTAAGAATTAGGTAAGTTAGCAGACTCTGATAAATCCCTTTGAAAGCTTTCCTTCTGCCATTATAGATTAGGAGCGATACAGAGGCACTGGCTGCCAGTGAAGCCCTGTTTAAGCAGAAAGGGAGGATCAGAAAAGAAAACAAGTACTGCAGATAAACTGCGTCTTCCTCACAGTCATCCTTTCCCTGGGACCTGTTATAATTTGCTAACATAGAGTGGGCCTTCAGTGCATTTCTACTGTACCCAGTCTGATTTAATTATGTAGACAACTGTGGGACATGCCTGCATCTGTGGCCACTGCAGCTATTATATTTGATTTTGTTCAATAGTAAAAAGGGAGAGTGGAAGAGAGCATAAATCCCATGGTTTTGCTTCCCTTGTGTGCACGCAGTTGTATTGGCAGCAGGAAAGCTAGTCCAAGGGAGAGCTTTTCTTTTGACCAAATGTCACTATTACTTAAATAGACCATGAACAGTGCAGCGCAATTGGAGAGACATAGTTTGCCAGTGAGTGAGCCTTGTAATAAGAAGCAAGGTCCCTGCAGACTTCTCCAGATTAACTAAACAAAGAAAGATGCCATAGATATTACCTAATACAATACCAGGTAGACTTCCTATAGTTAAAAGGGAGGGCTCTTACAGACATAGTTCTGGCAAAAACACAAGTCTTCCAATCAGATATACAGCTGCAGAGACCAAGCAAAATTATGCATGAACATTGAAGAGAAAAAAGCAATACTGCCGGTGAATTCAGAGAGCATAGACTTCACTCCCTGCCCTCATCCCCGCACCATGCTGACCTCTGGCTGTATAACAAATAAATCAATGTGATATTTCCAGAAAAGGAATGGCCAGATGCTTGTCCTAATTCTTCCATGCTGACCTTGGGTAAACTTCATTACCTTTCAGTGTCTCATTTTTCTTACCTGAAAATTCAGAATACAGATCTTGCCCTGCTTAATTTTCAGGGTTGATTAAGAACCAAATGAAATTCTGCATATGAAAAAGCTAGAAAAAGAAATAAACCATTATACAAATGCAAAGTCAGCTGATATGAAAGAATATGCTTATAGTTTCTGGGGTTAATTACTCTGATCCCTGATTTTAAAGAAAGGAAGGTATTTGGTCAGCGATATGCTAATGACTTTCTCACAGACTGTATGAAGTGGTATGCCTTTAAAATTTTGGGTTAACTGTCCTGTTCACTCAGTCAAAACTGCTGAAGAAGTTATACAGAACATGGCCTAAAGAATAGGTCTCCATGACCTAAAATTATAAGGCATGGCTTACGTTAGAGCATGTGGCTGTATACATTCTAACTCCCAATTAAAATCTTAGAATTGAAAAGAATAATTTGTTATGGGTTTAATGAATGCCACATCTGATTTTAGTAAAAATTACATTTGAATTAATCATTAAGCATTTAGCACAAAAGAAACATATGATCACCAGTGTAAACTGGGAGAGCTAGGTTAGATTCCAGACACTGGAGATGTGTGTGATAAATCCTATAGAGGTCAGATAGCTTATGGCATTGGTTCTGTAATGACTAAATTCTGAGAGTTTTACTCTTCCATGAATATATGAGGTGGCAATTGTTAGCCTTGTTAAACCTGGTTGCTTAGAGACAGCTGACTGATTAGAAGATAGTTGCTATCTGCTTCTATAATTATTGTGATTACTATTACTGTGGTAGCCCTCAGTGGGATCCTGAAAATGGTAATATGGTGTAGCATTGCACAAACTTAGGCCTATAAAAACTCAATATATATCTCAGTAAAAAAGATTTATAATGTCCCTTCATTGCCATTTCAATGGGCTCATTTAAAGAATAATACAATTATTCGCTCTCAGCTTATATAGTTGCTTCCTTTCAATTCTATTATGAAATAGAATCAGAGGTTATTACCAACAATGAGCAGAGAAAAACAAAACCCTTCTGAGAAAAGAATATCAGAGATTGATCCTGGTCGGGTCTCAATCTCATAATTGAGTAAATGGCAACTTAAAAAAATCCCAGTGTGAGAAATGCTGAGGCATTTTATTTCACTTGTGATCATATTAGTGAGTAATAAATAGCATGAAAATAGATGACATTTTTATTTATTTATGCTGAAGCTTAGGACAGATTCACCAAAATTGGCCCTGTGAGGATACAATCTGTGTTGGTTTGAAGCAGGAGTTTAATCATACCTGTTTCATCCCTCAAACAAATGAAGTCATAACAAACAAAGGCAGTATACTTGCCTCATGTTGTTGCATATACACTAGACACACACACACACACACACACACAATTTGTAACTAAGAGCCACAAAAACTGATGCAGCAATTACAGTGGAAGATAAAAAGGTTTATAGTCAACCGTGAAGACAAAGTAATAGAAACCAGGCATCTCCTGATCTTCAGTTATCACAGCATATATTCCTAGCACAATGCTCTCATATCCCACCTCTGGTAGGTGTGGGACCTTGTTTAAGTTTCTTTCTGAGAAGCCAGAAACAGTGCATATTTGATACTGTTGATGTTGATATGGATATGTAAGGTGTGTATATACACTATTTCTCTGTTCTGAACTCTTTCTTTACTATTTATCTTTCTTAAAGTTAGTTTTGCCTAGGATATGTTTTTCATTCTTAGAATCTTTATTTCACTCATGACACACTCCAACTTGTAGCAGGTTCTTGGCCAGTTGCAAGAGCTATGCACAGAATATTTTAGAGAAATTATATATTGTTTCAGAGGTACACATTGTCTGATTAAACAATGTCTCATTTCTTATCTTCATCCTACATATGCAATGAGATTGTAGAAAAATAAATAGGTCACTTTAAGTATTTTATGCACTCATCTGAAAGTCTACATAATTGCAGTCATGCACCACATAATAATGTTTCAGTCAACTACAGATACAACAGTGGCTCCATAGATTTTGATGGAGCTGAAAAATTCCTATCCCCTAATGATGTCATAAATGTTGTAATGAAGTTGGACAATACATTATTTTTTTCTATTTTTACATATTAGATACACAAATTGTTATCATTGTGTTACAATTGTCTACAGTATTCAGTACAGTAACACACTGTATACATTTGTAGCCTAGGAGCAATAAGGTGTAACATACAGCCTAGGTGGGTAGAACACTGTACTATCTAGGTTTGTGCAAGTACATTTTATGATGTCCTCACAAAGACGAAATCACCTAACAACACCTTTCTCTGAACTTGTTCTTGTCATTAAGCAATGGGGGACTATAAATGCTGTGCCTCATATACCTATATAGAAACCATTTCTGGTAGTAATTTAGATAGCTCTAGGGATAGAGGTGGATTTGTGTGGAACCACCTGTATTCTGCATGGTTCTGAACCTGTACATATAGAGAGCTCTTTCCAGGTTACAAGGACAGCATTTAGCAAGAAAGAGCACTCATATTTTATAGATAATTTATTGAATTTATCTCCTTGCCCTTTGATTACAGATCTCTTCTGGTCTCTGTCTCAAAACATCTTGTCCTTATCTGATTATAGTGGCTTTATTTTGCTCTTTGAATACAGTATTTGTTTTGTAGTTATGGTTTGCAGTTGTCTTTTGAAAGACTGGAGCTACTAGAGAGAACTGCCACTAAGACTTTCTACACTGTACCATAAAAATATTATCCCTACTGGGTTCAGCCCAGCCCCTGGAAGAAGGATTGAAAGACTCATTTTTGCCATCCCTCCTTGTGATCAAATGCAATTAACTGTAAGACTGCTGGCTTGGTTAGGTGAATATCTAGAAGCTAGGAAAAATAGCAATGTTAAATAAGTGTATGATTTTATTTCAAGTTGTAACATGGGACTCTGAGAAACTAATGAAAACTGAGGATCCACTTTGTCTAGATTAGTGCATATTTCAAATAATTGTAATTAAAATGTAATATAGAGTGAATGCAGAAAGAGAAGTCGACCGGAATCAGGGAATCTTCTGACACCTTTGTTTCCTCATTAAATAGGTTTATTCCATCTAGAGGTGGTCTAAAAAGAGATATTCTCCTTACCCTCACAGGCACAACAAAATTAAGGAAAAAAGTTTAAAAACACATAGGTTTTCAAGATTTCCAAAAGCAATTTTAAATGTTTTGTTCAAAGGACACCATGTGGCCATTATAGTCAATGATGACTTCTCAAAAATAAGTGAAGGGTATAAAAATAACCCATATCCCCAACACAGAGGGTAACAGGAAACCATTTGGTATTTATTGTTCAACTTGTTTGTTAGCTAGTTACCCAAAACTTCATTAGACAGCAATAACAATCTGAAAATAAAGACTCCCATGTAACATCAATTGTATCCTTTCTAAATAAAAATATTATTAATTTCCTTTCTCTTAATATGCCCCTTAATCTAAGGTTTGATTTCCAGATTGCAGTTAGTAAACTCTGTTGATTATTTCAATGTTAAATTATTAGTAACAATTAATTGGAATTCTAGTTGCCAAAAAAGCGAACAATATATTAATCACAAATTCCAGAAGTAACTTTAATTTGATGTTGCCATTGATATCAACATAACAAAAGCTTTTTATATTACATATTGTTAATCTGTATAATTTTCTCATCTCCTGGGGGCTGTCAAATTGTGATTCCTAGTGACAATATTAATTTGCCTCTAACAATCAGAATTTATAATGCTATTAACATACATAGGAAGATCTATGTTAGCTCTGTCAACATTGAGAATTACTTTTTCTTTGCATGCTACATATTTTATCATATATCTACTAAACTTATTTACTAAGACTCTTATGAAAAATGATATAAAATAATCAGAAAAACTCTCAACATAGCACTTTTATCTTTTAACTGTCATAAATATCAAGTTGAATCTATCTTTACTAATTAAAATTGTTCTGCATACCTAAACTGAAAATTATCACAAAATTATATGCTTGTAAAATTATTTTAATTACACATTTAGTTGTGATATAGCTCATTAGTTGTGATTTAGTTGTGTTATATAGCTCATTAAAAGAGTTCACACAAATAATAAAAATAACAAAACTAAGGAAGATTTTATTTGGGTAAAATCGATTATTTTTCTTTGGGTGGTTGTCCCTTGTTATAGATATAGCATCTAGGTAATTTAGAATATCATATTGTTGTCAAACAATACATTGAGATTTTTGTCTCGGGAGAGTTTCTAGGATTCAGAGAATGGCAATCCGTGTCGGGTTGGAAGCCATACTGACTGCACTGAGCCAGCCAGACTGTGTATTCAGTTGCGAGTTGTTTCTGACAAGTTTCTGGACTCAAAATAATAACCTGGTAGCTGTCATTCTCCATCAAAGTGCCACGTTTTTATACTGAAAGCTTTTGGTCATCTTATTAATAAAATCCTTCATCTTTTTTTTTTTTTTTTTCTTTTTTTGAGATGAAATCTCACTCTGTCTCCCAGACTGGAGTGCAGTGGTGCGATCTTGGCTCACTGCAGTCTCTGCCTCTCAGGTTCAAGCAATTGTCCTGCCTCAGCCTCCCGAGTAGCTGGGACTACAGGCGCACACTGCCACACCTGGCTAATTTTTCTATTTTTAGTAGAGACGAGGTTTCATCACGTTGGCCAGGATGGTCTTGATGTCCTGACTTCGTGATCCGCCGTCCTCAGCCTCCCAAAGTGCTGGGATTACAGGCGTGAGTCACCGTGCCCGGCCAAAATCCTTCATCTTAAGAACTAAATAACTGGGCCGGGCGCGGTGGCTCACGCCTGTAATCCCAGCACTTTGGGAGGCTGAGGCAGGCGGATCACAAGGTCAAGAGATCGAGACCATCCTGGTCAACATGATGAAACCCGGTCTCTACTAAAAATACAAAAAATTAGGTGGGCATGGTAGCGCGTGCCTGTAATCCCAGCTACTCAGGAGGCTGAGGCAGGAGAATTGCTTGAACCCAGGAGGCGGAGGTTACAGTGAGCCGAGATCGTGCCATTGCACTCCAGCCTGGCTAACGAGCAAAACTCCATCTCCAAAAAAAAAAAAAAAGAACTAAATAACTTAGTTTTCTCTTTGCATTTTGTCAGGGATTGGCAAATAATTGGCCATTTATTATGTTTCCTATAAAACAAGGAATTGGCCATTTATTATATTTCCTAGTCACATGCTCCTAAGGCAGGTTGTTCATGCATACGTGTATATTTGTTTAACCAGTGATCTCTGATAAAATTCATATGTTTAAATGCCTACCCTGTGTTAAGCATTAGGCTAGACCCCATGGCTGTAAAAGTCAGAATTCACACCACAGTACTTATTTGGAAGGAGCTTCCAGTTTATCATAAGGAATAGGCTGTCAGTCAAACTCTTTCTAAATGAGCAAGGAAAGACCTCAGAAAGGCAGTAAACATTTTAGTAGATGGTCAAAAGATCAATGGGAGTCATCCAGATTGATAAGGCGGTGGAGGTTTTACCAGGTACAGAGACAATCATGCCTTAACATTTTGGAAGAGAGTAAGTACATTGAGTCCTGAAAACCTTAATATCTCCTGAAGAATCAATACATTTTAGAGATGCAGGTGTGGAGCTTTCAAGTTAAGTGATTTCCTGAGGTCACATTATTATCCAATAACACAGTAGGAGTGAATCCCAGGATTTGATGGTGTATTGTTGAACAAAATTAATTCCTAACACAAAGGGTCAATGGAAATACAATGATAATAAACTGTATATATAACAATACATTCATAGCATGATAAGGAAAAAAAATCTGGCAGTGTCAAACTAGCTTTAATTTTATTTTATGAAGGCTAGACTTCTTTTGCACCATAGGCATAAAAGCTTTTCACAGTACAGGTATTTTCTTGATGTGTGAATTAAAATGTAATGCTAATTAATACTATTGGGTCACAGGATTAAATATATAATTCATGCTCTCAGTTATAATACATCTGCAGAGAGCAGTGAGATTAAACTCATGTTTAGAGGAAAAATGTGTCTCTGAGACTCAGAATATAGATTACGTATTAAACCACAGGAGCACAAAAAGAGTGACAATATCCTCAAAATGTACATGCTGTTGCAGTTGAAATGATAGGGACAGGGCTGCTGTGAAAACTATGTTCAATAACATGTCTCTGAAAGGTTTGCCATGGTTGAAGAAAGAGGTCATTTTGTTTTCAAGTTGCCAGCTTTTAGATGGCTCCAGAGTTCCATAATTGATTTAAGCAATAGTAGTTACTCTCCTGGTAGCAATCACTATGAGACTGAAGGATTTTGGGGAGATTATTGATACTTGGGCTCCGCTCTTAATTAAAAATGTCATTCTATTTCAAGATGTGTTTTCAAGATGAGAAAATATCTGTTTTTATTCTTGATGGCTCACAATAATAATTAATGTATAATGAGAAAACTTATCCTACTTTGACAACATGTTCTGGAGAAGGAAATTGAAAATAATTTCAAAATAACCAACTGAAAATATATTGCAGTAAAGATATAGATGCAGAAATTAGATCAAACATGTTAGGAATGAAAATACATAAAAAGTGATACATTTTCCTATGAAGAAATGGAGGCTCTCATATTGAGAGAAAGTAAATGTACTTCTATGTGATATGTAAGTGAAAATATGTATCACATAATATTGAAGAAAAATATCAAAGGGAAATATTAGAGCTAGAGAAACTAAAAATTAAGGTGAAAATATAAAAAAATACAGTTATACTTGCAATAATAATTATTATAATGAACCCAAAATTTACTCATCATTAATCATAATTTATAAAACCACACAGCATCAAATATGTAGAGAAAAGACTGATAATATAAGGAAAATGTAATAATAGTTATATTGGGAAAATTCAAGATACATCCCTCAAAATATGGCAGATCCAATAGACTGAAAAATGATAGATGGTAGGAAGAGATTAAAAAGTATAGAAGTTCATTTCAAACATGATGAAGTTAATGGATACAGGGTTGGGAAAAGATGCATAGTAGAAAGTTGTTATATAGCATTTCTACCACACAGTTATAATAATGGTAAATAATGTCAAGAGCATAGATAATAGTGAAAGGTAGTGAAATAATTAAAAGTGATAGTTTTGAATAATTATTACCATGCTGATAATATAATTTATTAAATTATAGCAATTCATTTTAATTTTTCTTTTTCTTAACTTTTATTTTAGGTTTGGGGTATATGTGAAGGTTTGTTCACATATACCCCTAAACCTAGAACTCTTGCCACGTGGGTTTGTTGTACAGATTAATTCTCCCCCAAGTATTAAGCCTAGCATAGCTATGTTTAACAGCAGTTGGCTTGCAAAATTTCAAAAATTGAAAAATTGGCAAGCCAGGAGAAGCAGGCTGCAGAAACCAAAGTTCTTTCTCGCTCTAAATCTTATTCTGGGGCCCTTCTCTCAAGCTGAAAAATCTTTGGGGCCACCAGAAAAGAGACAACCACAACTACTTATCATTCTTGAAACCGGATCAAAGAAATTATCTCTCATAAGTGAGAGTTATAGGTGATCAAAGAAAAGAGAGTTTCCAACAAAAATATTAAGTTGTATCATCTTATTTGGTACAAGGAATAAAACGTAGCCCTGTCTTTTCTATCAATTTTTTTGGGAAGTAGAGTTAAGGAATGAAATGTTATCAAAGGGACATGTTTTAGTGCATTTACTTAAAAAGAGATAAAAAGTCAGACATTTTCTGATAGAAACATAAGATGACTTAGTATCATAAGAATATCAATTCACCTTGAATCAGTTTAGTTTATGAAATCTGAATTGTAATGTGAAGAAACTTTTGAATGAGATTTGAGAAGACAGTTCCTATATTTATCCATATTAGAGAAAAGGAGAGATTTTTTTTTCTTTTTTTAAAAAAATCTATCATTATTATTATATTTTAATTTGGGGGTACATAGTAGTTGTATATATTTATGGGATACATTAGATGTTTTGATATAGGCATGCAATGCAAAATAATCACATCATGGAAGATGGGGGTATCTATTCTTTGAAACATTTATCCTTTGTGTTACAAACAGTCCAATAACATACTTTTACTTATTTTAAAATGTACATCAAAGCTAGTATTGACTATAGTGACGCTGTTCTGCTTTCAATTCTCGAGTTTTGAAAAAAGAGAACAATGATAGAATTATGAAAATCAAGCGGGATGCTACATAAACAATGCTTTGCTCAGAGATTGCTTAAAAAAATTACCTTTTTAAAAAATTTTTATTTTTTTGAGATGGAATCTTGCTCTGCCACCCAGGCTGGAGTGCAGTGACATTATCTCAGCTCATTGCAATCTCCACCTTCCAGGTTCAAGCAATTCTCCTGCCTCAGATTCCCAAGTAGCTGAGATTACAGGCACCTACCACTGCGCCTGGCTAATTTTTGTATTTTTAGTAGAGATAGAGTTTTGCCATGTTGGCCAGGCTGATATCTCCTGACATCATGATCCATCCACCTCGGCCTCCCAAAGTGCTGGGATTGCAGGTGTAAGCCACCGTGCCCAGGCAGTATTACCTATTTTTATACTCACATCAGATATTAAGTGGATCCAAATAAATATTTATACTACATATGCATGGTAGAAAATAGCACAGTATACTGAATACCCACATACACACAACACATCCAAAAACAAGGATTATTACCATTCATTTAGAAGTTGCCACTTATGCTCTTCCTGACCCCATCCCTTGCCCCTCATCCTGCTCAGAGGTAACTTATATTAATTTGTTTTCATGCTGCTGCAAGGACATATGTGAGACTGGGAAATTTATAAAGAAAAGAGGTTTGATTGACTGGCAGTTCAGCATGCCTGGGGAGTCCTAAGGAAACTTACAATCATGGCAGAAGACACCTCCTCACAGGGCAGGAGGAGAGGGAATGCATACAGAGTGAAGGGGGAGAAAAGCTCCTTATAAAACCATCAAATCTTGTGAGAGCTTACTTACTATCTGTCACGAGAACAGATTGAAAGAACCAACTTCATGATCTAATCACCTCCCATCAGGTGTCGCCTCTACACATGGGGATTAAAATTCAAATTATAATTCAAGATGAGATTTAGGTCGGAACACAGAGGTAGACTATATCATAGCTACTATCCTAACATTTTTTTTTCATATTTTTACTTTTCTTTATAGATTTTTACACATGTTTGTATTCCATAGTAATGTATTATGTAATTTTGGATAATTTTGAAGTTTATTTAAATGAAACCATACTTACATATTTTTCTACATGTTTTTCTTTTTTCTATAAGAATTGTCTGGAATTGAGTCATGCTTTGTATGGTTATAATTCATTCATTTTTACCATTGTTTGTTATTCCATTAAGGAATATCCCAGAATTTATTTACTCATTCTATTATTCATGTTCAGCTGGAATGTTTCTTGGTTTTGGTGCTGTTACCACCAGAAGCCCTTTGAATATTTATACCTGTCCACTTGTGCTATCATAAAACAAAATTTCTCTATTTCATCCATACAAGAGTTAATGGTAGAATCATGCAGAATGTGCATTTTCACATATATAAAATAATGCTAAATCATTTTCCAAAATGTTTACATATATTAGTCCTTTACTAGTGGTACATAAATATTGTTTTGCTTTCTTTATACCTTTATTGATACATAATCAGATATTTTTAATATATTTCAAACTTGTGAATACACAAACGTATATTGTTTTATTCTCGGCTTATGTTTTCTTTATTAATAATGAGGTAGAGCATCTTTTCATGTTTATATACTATCACTTTTTCAGTGAAATGACAAACTTTCTCAGTTTTTTGACTGAGGATGTACCTATTTGCCCTTGTACTTAAAATACTTCTTTCCAGCTATTGAAGTCTTGGTTGACAGTCATTTTCTTGGTCCACTTAAAGTATCTGGCTTCTATTATTGTTGTTAAGAAGCCAGCAGCCATCTAATTGTTGCTCCTTGAAAGGTTCTCTCTTTGCTCTCTCAGGATGCTATTAGGGATCTTTTATTTGGTGGTCTGCAGTGCTTAGTTGTGAATTTCTTTTCACTTACCCTTTTTTTGGATTTGTTAGGCTTCTTAAGTGTGCCTTTTATTATTTCTGAAAAATTTTCAGCCACTAGATTTTGAAATGTAAACTTTCCTCTCCTTCTGAAACTTTGATTAGACATTTGACCCTATCATTTCATCTTATAGCTCAATATTTCTTAACATCTGTTAATATTTTCCTGCTCTTTTTTCCTCTCCATGTGGGCTACATTCTGGATAATTTCCACCAAATTATCTTAGAGTTCATCACTATGTTCTTCAACTATGTCTAATTTGTTGTTGATCCCATCCAAAATTTTTTATACCTCTTCATATATTGTAAATTTATACATTTCCTAAAATTAAATTAGCCTTGCTCTCCTGGGAGAAACTCAACTTGGTCATGGAATTTAACAATTTATTTATTCTTGGATTTGATTTACTAACATTATACGTAATGTTTATAATGAGATTGTATTATAACATTTCTTTCTCCTACTTTCTTTAAAGGTTTGTTTATAAATATTATACTGGACAATATTTCTCAACTTCAGTGCTATTGTCCATTTGAACCAGATCATTCTTTGTTATGGAGGCTATCTTGTACATTTTAGATGTTTAGAAGCACCCCTGGCTTCTACCCAGTAAATGCCAGTAGTACCCCCAACATCTGCAATTATGATAGCCCAGGAATGTCTCCAGGCAAACCAAATGAACACTCAGGAGGAAATTTGTCCCAGTTAAGAACTACAATACTTTAAAAATTATCAGAAAGGCATAGAGTAAAGATTATCTTTCAAAATGTATGGACCATATTCTTTCTAGTTGTTGAAGATAAGAAAGGTAGAGAAATATTGTGAAACTGCCAGACTACAGGAAACAAAATCAAAATATATGCATTTTTTTGGGTGGGATCCCAGAACAAAAAGTAAAACATTTTTGTGAAAGTCGGTGAAATTTAAATGGGGTCTATGAATTGGTTGATGATGTGGTATGAATGTTGACTTTTTCTGGTTTAAGTGTTAAAGAGGGTTAATAAACATGTCTTTGCTTCTGGAAAGAAACTATAGTAGTATTTGAGCAGCAGAGTGGTGATGCTTTATATCTATGACTTGCTTTCATTTGGTTCAGAAAAATACTACTACTACTACCAATAGTAGAGACAGTAGAAAGAGGAAGAGAAAGAAATTAAAGTGAAATATTGTTAGTAGGGAAATTTAAGTGAAGTTGATAAGAAAGCACTTTGCAGTGTTTTTCAGCTTTCCTGTTAAAAAGTAATGTTTCTCATTTTACAGTACATTGAAAATGAATAAGTAAAGCTTTAAAATTAATACTACTGATATCTTATATCATGTATGAGGCAATAAATGCCAGTTGATGAAAGTCATCTGGTTCTGACATGGGAAGTTAATCATCTTAATTCTATAACCAAACTATTTAACCCACTTATAAACAAACCTCAGTGCAAAATCTCTCCTAGATAGTAAACATAATGGTTAAACGACTCTCTGCCTCTGACAAGCTGCAGTGGTAGCTATGGTTTGCAACTATTAGCTAATTTTGGGAACATTACATTATCTCTCTAAATCTCAGTTTATTCAGCGGAAGATAAAATAAAAATAATACATATTTCATGGGGCTTTTGAGGTACTAAAAATAAAATAACATACATAAAATTTCTTAGCACAAGGCAATTTACAAATGGCATAGAAATTTCACAAATATTGGCTATTAGTTTGTGAAGGTCTTTGATTAATCAAAACTTTTTCTTTGATAATGCTTTAATCTTAACAGGAAAATGGAGCTTTCATCTCCCAACTAGAGAAGTAATATGTTGATTTCATTCACATCAGGGTATAAAGAAATCATTTTATATTATTTTATAGAGTAATTTCTGGTAGAGGACAGGTGACCAAGGGTCTCCTAGTCCCTGAAGAATACCTGGTCAATTACCATTGCTGATGGAAATACTTCCAATATAGCTTATTATCAATGCACTACAGAATTCTCAAATCTCAAGCTTACTTTTCTATACTCTATTATTCCACTCTGTTGCCATTTTTTCAATGTTAAGGTATGCTCAAGTTACTTTTCCATTCTGCATACATGTTGCTTTCTTTATTCACAATCCTCTGCCTGTGTGAATTTTTCACTTCCCACCTATTATCTTCTTTTGAAATCTCACCCTTGTTCAAGACAGGTGCTGCCATTTCTTTAGGCAGCATCCTAATCTAACCAGCCAGAATTACGTTCCCTCTCTCTTCCAAGCATGCTCCTACAGCACATTCAGTTGCATGGGATTTCTGTTCAGGAATCATGAGTAAGATCCTCAGTCATAGGCAGGTTTCAGTTTGTAAATGACCCGTGTTCCATTGTGTGGAATGATAAAGAGATAGTATGAGTCTGCCTAAGCCTCATCTGTGTGTCATAATTCCTATAAAAAATGCATCCTTTCGCTCTTGCACCCAGGGCGTGAATTCAGACATTTGACTTGTATCATCACAGGGTGAAATAATGAGTCCACATGAGAGCATAATACTTCACGTGGGTGAAGATTCAACTGTGAAGCTTCTCACTTGAACCATCTTTATGAAAGGCTGATAATGCTTGCTAAAAAAAAAATCTATTGTGCATTTTGCTTCAATATTACTTCAATAATACTTGTACCTTATTTGTCCCGCTCTTTAGGAAGTCTTCAGCATGAAAATCATATAATAAGCAATAATAACTGAAAGTTTACCATATGCCAGTCACTGTGCAAGGTATTTTATCTGCATTATGCATATGTAAATAATCCTCATTACAGCCATATTAGTTAGGTACAGTTATTAACCCAAGTTTTCTAGTGAGGAAACTGAGTCTGAGAGAGATTTATTGTTGCCTCAGGGTTAATATACACTAATTATCATAAACACACTGGCTAATTCCAAAACTTGAATATTATCTACCAAGTCATTCTGCTATAATATTTATAAAATTTGATTAAGTTATTTTAAGGCCATTAAAATAAAATTGTTAGAAAATTTATTGTATCCTTTAGCAGAGGCATTTTACAGCAAATGTGTTACATTAATGCTTGCTAAGCCTGTTGAATTGCACGGATTCCTTATGCCATGTTTATGATTAAAATACCTTGGACCATAATTGATTCATGTCCAAAGTCACGAACTGTTCATTGTCCAAATTATATAAAAATTGGTTAAACTCAAACTGTGATTTATTGACTCCTTCCATAAATGGAATCAGGAAGATTTCACAAATCTATATCTATTACTCTGTAAGACATTTCCATTTATGTCTCAGGTAAATTGAGTAAGCTGTATTCATTGATGGTATATGGTTTTTAAATATAAAACCACAGAATATAACATCTAAGTGATATGGCAAATATTTTAGAAAAAAATAATTGAACAAAATATATTTCTGCTTCACATGATTATAAAGCCAATTCAACGTAATATTAGAAGAACTGAAAAATAGGGAAATGCCCAAATTTTTTTTTTTTTTTTTTTTTTTGAGACGGAGTTTTGCTCTTGTTACTCAGGCTGGAGTGCAATGGCGCGATCTCGGCTCACCGCAACCTCCGCCTCCTGGGTTCAGGCAATTCTCCTGCCTCAACCTCCTGAGTAGCTGGGATTACAGGCACGCGCCACCATGCCCAGCTAATTTTTTGTATTTTTAGTAGAGACGGGGTTTCACCATGTTGACCAGGATGGTCTCGATCTCTTGACCTCGTGATCCACCTGCCTCGGCCTCCCAAAGTGCTGGGATTACAGGCTTGAGCCACCGCGCCCCACCCCAAATTTTAGCTTTATCTTATAAAATGCCTTTTTTGAGATTTTATAGGCCTTTAATGTTACCAAACTTCTTTTGCTTGAATAGTCTGTATATGTGTATTTATGATAGTTCTGAATGTAACCCAACGAGCATACACACAATTGATTAGTGTCATTAGAATCTATTTTATAAAACTGTGATTACACCATTTAAAAATAGGTATTTGATACTCAGCTCATGAAGCACCATTAAACCATTTTATGCTAATATTGTATAAATGTGTGACTTAAATTTCTGCAGCACACACTAATTATTTTATTGTCTATTAAAAATTATAATGAACCACTTAATTGGATATATTTAAGTTTAAAAGAAAAATATTATGGCATACTTTGAGGAGATTCTATTATTCTACATTGGATTATGTATATATTTTATATAACTGTTTGGTAAGCTACTTTAAAGCTGTTTAAATTGAACTAGGTCAAGTCAATTGCATCATACATTTAAATAACAGAATTTACAAACTTTTTGCTATAACTAGACTAAAAGAAGCTTAATGCTTCTATACAATGATTAACCTGGCAATAATTTTAATAGTAAGATCCTCTAGATCACATCTGTCATTTAACTGTACAAATGTTCTTTGACTTATGATGGGGTTAAGTAGTACTAGTAAACCCATTGTAAGTAGAAAATATTATAATTTGAAAATGCATTTAATACCTCAATCAATGCATCTTATCGTCAAAAAAAAAAGGACAATCCATTGTTTGTTAGGGACTGTCTATACTGTAATTGGAAAGACAAGGATTAACCTACTTTCAATCTTGAATATTTACACACCTCTCTCTGGCTGATTATTTTCAGGTTTACCAGAAACATAGATTGGTTACAGTACAGACTGGAAATAATTAACATAAAAGAAAATAAACTACTTTTAATGTTAAAAATATTACGAAGTTTAGAAAAATGCTCCAAAATAATTTCTCTTTTTAACTAATCATATTATCTTCATTTCTCACTAGCTGCTACTCCTTACCAACTATAGATAGAATTTATATCTCAAATTAGTTCTATGGGCAGCAATGGTATCAAAATTAAGAATGGCAAATGATGAAACTTTACATGCAAAATGGCCTATTACACCACAATTCTCTTCATTCTCTGAACTCTCAAATCCTATACTAGGAAAATCAGGATCAATAGGATTTTGATGTGCTTCTGATAAAAGGTTTCTTATGCAGGAAATGGGGATCCAGGATAGAAATAAAAATACGATTTATAATTAAGGATAATATAGTCATTTACATGCTCAAAATAAACTGTGTTTTGCTAACTCTAATGCACTTTCACTGAAATGAAAATACTCATTTATTGGTGCAGCATAGCCATATTTCTCTGAAATAAGAGTACTGGTGTATCATTTATATGCATATTTTACTGTAAATTATCACCATCAATAAACCAGGCTACCGGTTGCTCAATAAATACTTAACTTAATATTTAAAATAAGACCTTTTCAGCCAGGAAGATAAACAGGGCATCTTTTTTTTTTTTTTTTTTTTTTTTTCCCTCAAAATTTTATTTATTCCTATCGGCAAAATAAATTATAAAATTTTAGATAAAGCAATTTTCTCTCTATCAGTCTGTTCCAATTCATACTTGGTTTTCCAACTACCATTTATTGTGGTAGCAGAAATAGTAAACGGGCAAAACAAAGGAGAGCCACTCATTTTAATTTTATACTGAGAACTGTATTGTTAAATATAATTACAAAAGTATTTTGAAAATATCTTAAATATTTCAAGAAACAGTTATTGTAATTGCATAAAGCACAAGTCCCGCAAACTCAATTCATATCTTTACATTTAGCATCTTAAGAATATTGGCTAGGCAGGGCGTGGTGGCTCACACTTGTAATCCCAGAATTTTGGGAGGCCAAGGAGGGCAGATCATGAGGTCAGGAGTTAAAAACCAGCCTGTCCAATATGGTGAAACCCCATTTCCACTAAAAAATAAAAAAAAAATAGCCAGGTGTGGTGGCACATGCCTGTAGTCCCAGCTACTTGGGAGGTTGAGGTAGGAGAATCACTTGAACCTGGGAGGTGGAGGTTACAGTGAGCTGAGATCATGCCACTGCACTAGAGCCTGGGTGACAGAATGAGACTTTGTCTCACACGAAAAAAAGAATATTGGCGGAAAATAGATTTTTGAAAAAAAAAATCATTGATAATGGAGCTTGAGTGCATATCGAGCACACTGCAGTTATTCTTCTCAAAATGCTACTTACTGCTAGTCCCAAAATAATGAGGTGATATGAAGTCCTTGCTGCATCTGATTGGTACAATTTATCTGGCTTAGAAGCATCAGAGTATAGTGCTCCAGAATTTATAACTAGGTAGAAGCAATTTTATCTTTATACTTAAACCCATTAAAAGCATTACTCCACAGGATTATGTGCTTATGATAGCTCATGCAGTTGTTTCCCACCAACATTTCCCCGAGAAATTTCTTGTATCTACTAGAGCTATTCTGTTAGCCTTAAATATTCATTCTGGAAGGCCCAAATAAAGGCTTACACCTATTCATTTTGTTGTAGATTTTTCAGAGTAATGGATTGGTGCCTGCAGTAATTTCCAACTGAGTTGTTACCTACCCTTTGTTCCCTTTCCTTAACTACTCATCCTCCTGAATACCTCTTTCTTTTTTACTAATGAATTTATGACTTTTATAATATATTTTATATGTTTCAATCAATTTCAATTACTATTTTCTTCAATGTTCTAAGTCTCTCTGTTTAGGTCAGTATAAGCTCTTTGTGATAGCTCTCATTCTTTTGAACTGGATCCATTAGTCTTTGGTATTTTTCTTGTTTTCAGAACAAAAACATGGCATAGGCTCACCTTATGCTTGTGTGTGAATGCATGTGGGTGCTTACAGCTAGATTTTATACTATAGAAGAATTCACTCATTCAATTTTAAGTTATTATGATGAGTGAACTAGTTAAGATTTTTCTTAATTCATTAAATATATGAGTTAAGATTTTTCTTAATTCATTAAATATATGACAATTCTCAATCTATTGTAAATCGTTGGAGTGGAGAGCATAAAAAGGGGTGGCCTGTTAAATTGGAGAAGATAAATTTTAAGATACAATGTGACAATTTCCAGTTTCCTTTCTAAGAGCTTGAAAGTCATCACTCATCCTTAAAACAAGCAAAAAGCTGAACAAGCCAAATATGACTTTAAAAAAATTAGACAGAGAACTAATGTCACAGGACCAATAACATCCTCAAAAACTGGAAAAACAAGTGAATATATCGAATACACATATGATTGCCAGAAGCAGAAGTCATTGGAAGAGTTAAATAAAAACTTCAAGGAATTCCTGAGGGTGTGTGTATAGACCAGCTTGAGAGTTACTATCTCCCCCAGATGCCTAACCTAGAGACATTTTTGTACTTTTCTAGGATTTATCTCTAGGATAAAACCCACCATATTTTCAGATGAAGAGCAGGGGAAAAACTCCATTATGTTTGTTTGATCAGAGAGAAGAAAACATAAAATTTTCTAAAAACCTAGAGCATTGTTAACAACAAAGGTCGACTTAGCAAGGCAAAGACTTCATCAGAGCCTAATGATTTCTGGCATGAAGGAAGGTATTAGTCTTCATGTCTCATCCAAGGGAGAGAGGAGGAATCTGAGATGCATTTCTGAAGGTCACATCCCAGGGACACACAACCACTGAAAGACAGAGATCTAATCTCTCCATACACCTTACTGCCCCCATCAACAAGCTCCTATAAAATAAGAATGGATTACAGATAAAAAACTAAAAGATTTAGATTCTACTTGAGGAAGACAAACCTAAAGAAAATCCAAAGATGGCAAAAGAGGCAAAGCAAAGATATTACAGAAACTAAAGCCTTTGACACATACAGTACAGTGAATAGCAAACACAGCCTGACTTGAAGCCAGATAAACATAACACCACACACTAAAAGCTTAGCTATTTCAGTTTCTATTACTCAATGTAGTATGTCTAAGTTTCAAAAAAATTGCAAGCATGATAAAAGCTAAGAACTCTTAAGAGACAAAGCAAGTACAGAACTAGACCCAGACATGGCAGACATTTTGGAATTATCAGACTGGGAATTTAAGACAACTATGATTAGTATGCTAAGGGCTTTAGTAGAAAAAGTGGACAACGTGCAGAAACTGATGGTTAAAGTAGGCAGATACTTTGGAATTATCAGATTGGGAATTTAAGACAATTATGATTAGTATGCTAATGACATGGCAGATATTTTGGAATTATCAGATTGGGAATTTAAGACAACTATGATTAGTATGCTAAGGCTTTAGTAAAAAAAAAGTGGACAACATGCAGGAACTGATGGTTGAAGTAGGCATAGGGATGGGAGCTCTAATAAGGAATAAAAAGGGGAAGCTTAAAATAAAAAGCACTAACAGACATAAAGAATGCTTTTGATGAGTACAGCAGTAGACTGAATATAGCCAAGGAAAAAAATAATGAGCTTGAAGTTATGTCAATGAAAACTTCCCAAACTCAAATGCAATAAATAAATAAATAAAAGAAAAAGAAATGGCTAAGAAACCCTAGAGTATCCAGGAAGTGTGAGACAATTACAAAAGGTACAACATACGTACAATGGCAATACAAGACAATGCAGCATGAGAGAAAGGAGCAGAAAAATATTTAAATTATATGGCTAAGAGTTTTTCAAAATTAATGACAGAAACTAAACCAAAAACAAATTATTGAAAGAGGGCACAGGATAAAACATTTTACCCATAGTGGAATAAGGATATTTATATCAGACTTTTTGATAGAAACCATAAAAGCAGAAGAGGCTAGAGTAAAATATTTAACATGTTAAAAGAAGAAATCTCCCAGCCTACAATTTTATATTCATTGAAATTATCCTTCAAAGTGAATAGAAATAAATAAACTTTCTCAGAAATTTCTCTCAAGACAGGCATACTAACAAGAAATAAAATGTTTTGAGAGAAATTTTAGAATAAGTTCTGAGAGAAGGAAAATAATATAGATCAGAAACTAGGAGCTATACGGAGAGGGAGAGTGTCATAGAAGGAATAAATGAAAGTAATATAAAATCTTATTCTTATATGATCTAATAGAGAACTATTTCTTACTATTATGAGATATAATGGATGACTGTTTGTTCATAGTAATAACAGGAACAATGTGTTGGGCAATTATAGCATATGGATAAGTGAAATGAATGACAGCACTGTTATAAGGGATCCAATGGCAGAATTGAAATACTCTGCCACAAAAGTACTGCACTACCTGTGAAATGGTATGTTAAAGCAAGTTTATATTTGTTCCAAACTTGTATTTCAAATTCTAAGGCAGCCATTAAAAAGGCTAAGAAAAGATGTATAATTCATATGTTAAGAGGAGAGAAAAGGGAATCATATAAAATACTCAATTATACTCAGAGAAGGCAGAAAATGAGAAAAGTGATGCCATGTTAGCATTTAATAAAAAAAATCTGAGGTACATGTATTAATTTCACACAAAATCAACTACAGAGTAAGAAAAATTTTTAGTGATGAAGAGAGGAATTTTTAATAATAAAAGTCTTAATTCTCCATGAAGACATAACGATTCTTAACATACATGCCTCTAACAACAGATCATAAAAATACATGAGGCTAAAACAAATAAAATGATGAGGAGAAGTAGACAAATTCATTGCTTTGTTTGGTAATTTCAACACTCCTCTATCAGTATAGACAGATCCAGTAGGCAGGAAATTAATAAGACATACATAGCATCCTCATTTTCTTTAAAGCCATAAAGATCTCATAGACATAATTAACCGTCTGGAATTGAAAAGTTAGTCCCTGGGTGGTAGTGTAACCTTTGTTTGTTTGTATCAATCTCTTTGAAACTGTCCAACTGTCCCAAAGAACTGATGTTTACTGTTTTGTGTGTGTGTGTGTGTGTGTGTGTGTGTGTGTGTGTGTGTGTTTGATAAATATAGTAATTGACTCTGGTCTAAAATCTTGATACTTACATTTGTCTTACCTGTGCTCCTTCCTCAGAAAACCCACTCTTAGTCTCCCAGCTAGTGTCAAAGAACTGAAACTTACAGATCACTGTATCTAGACAATGAGTTGCAAGACCCTTTATCCATTATAATTCCTGTTTACAAACTCCTCTTTCTTACCCCTCCCTAATTTCTGCTTTCCCACGCATCATTACATTTTTTCCCTGCTATATAAACCCTTTAGTTTAGTCAGTCAGAGAGATGGATTTGAGACTGACTTCCCTTTCTCCTTGGCTCCAGTACCTGAATAAATCTTTCTTCCCTAGTAATACTTGCTGTCTCAGTGAGTGGCTTTCTCTGTGGCAAGCAGCAAAACCTAAACTGAACCTCTGGTGTTTTGGTAACAGAAAGAGGTAAGAGAGGATCCCTATAGAGGTGGGATTTATAATGTGCCACATCTAATTATCTCCTGTTGGACATTGGGAAAACAGTTTGAATAAATACGTAGGTAACTGAAAATTACTTTCCCTTAATTTATCTTACCTATTTACTGTAGACTGAATGGAAAGAAATGGAGTATCTCCCTTTTTACTTTCTCTGTCTTTTTTTAAACTAACCGTGGTTTCTGTTTTTTGTTCGTTCTTAACAAAGTTTTATTTGAAACAAGTAGGCCCAATATACATAAATAAGGTAGAAGCAGACAGTCTCTAAATTTGGAAAACATAAGTAACACCTATAAACCCTAGATGTGCAATCAACATGTGAGTCTTAGCCAAATGCAATCTACTGGAGCCTGCATTTCAGTCCATATTTGAATTACTATTATTTTTAAAAATGTGTTTGCTTTAAATGTTTACCTCACAAGAATTGGTATATCAATAAAACCTAAACACTTAAACTATGACTCTAACCTCATTGCTCACTTATCTTTGCTAGGTAACTATCATTAGCCTCTTATCTCACAGAATTAATGTTAGTAATTTTAATTAAAGCTGAATAAAATTTATTGTTTTATTTATTTATTTAAGCTTAATCTCTTAAAAGTCTATTGTGAAAGCAGGCCTTATATAAATGTTGACTGATAAAAACACAAAAGCAGAAATTGAACTCTTCAACTCAAAATTTCAAAAATCACAAAAAGTGTACATGGTACAACCACCCATCATTTATGATTTTGTGAATCCCTGTATAAACACACAAACACTCAAAATGCAAAAGACTCCAGCCATTAATGTTATCTCTTTAAAAATTTAGATAAATGTAATGGGTAAAGCTTTGGAATCATGGATTATGATATCACAAAGATAGACAAATTGTTTTTAGGCTCTTTGATAAAATGTGCTGATACAATTCACTATTAAATGGATGACACTGTGAGATTTGGAAGTACAGCGATCATGTCTTCTTTATATTTTTCTCAACCATCTGTCTAAGATTTGCTAACAGTGTTCTATCTGGTGTCCTATACTGCACGGTCACTCAGAGACTAAATATTCTCACCACCTGATCATCATAAATATTTGCTACTGGAGATTTTATTATTTGTGAACTGTTCAGACCTACAGCATTTATGACTACAGCAATAAGTCATAAGCTAGGTTGCAGGCAGAATGACTGAAAAATTTTAGCTGTTTTCACAATCAATTTCAGTAGGTAAGGTCAAAGCAATCATGAGGGACCTTGGATTGCTTGCTAAGGCAGGCAAAATAACTCATTTGATCACACAATAATCTGTGCTTTCAAGCAAGGTCTCTAGGTTACAGTTCAAGCCTGGCTCTTCTCTTGACTGCTTAACCTAAAAATATCTTATAATTTACATATAATTTTATAAAGTAAATAGTATGACTGGCAATTGTATAACATGAATTTTTTTAATGAAACACCACTATCACTCAAAAAATATATGCATTCCAAAACAATGCTTAAGACTCACATATAGAAGTGGATTCCCAGTCGGGGGTGGGGAGTTGGGGAGAGATAGCAAGGGGAGAGAGGCCAGATGTAGGTGATGGGGAGGAAGGCAGCAAATCACACTGCCACATGTGTACCTAACCAACAATCTTGCATGTTCTTCACATGTACCCCAAAACCTAAAATGCAATAAAATAAATAAATGGAAAAAAAAAGAAAATACACAGTCATAGGAGAAAAAAGAAGAAAGAATGAAAAGGTGCAAAGACTGCCTACAAGATATTAAAAAATTACCTTAAAAGACCAAATCCAAGAATTATGTTGAGAAAAGGGCTGATGCATGACCTGCTTATCTGGCGCAGGATAGGAGTTAATGGAAGGCCATGCTCCGTGCTCAAAGCAAGGAAGACCTCTTTGAAGCACCAGAATGTGGTCAGACTTGCTGGCTCTAGCTGCAGCCTTTTCCCTACCTGTTTACTGATGGTATCTAAGTAGAGCATGCTCTATACCTTCAAAGGAAATGCCAAATCACCACTGCTATAGATCATCTGCTTGATGCTTCACTTTCTTTTCACCCACCACATCCCTGAGCACATGCTTTTTTGTTTAAACACTCAATAAATAGTGTGGGTCTCCAGTGCTTGGGGACTTCACATCCTCCTACTTGTGTGGGTCCCCTGGGAGCCCACCTTTATGCACTCTGAAAAAAAAAAAAAAAGAAGTGGATTCCTCAGAACATGAATTAATATTTTGCATGGGGTGCCTTAGTTCCAGACCAAGGGGGGCAGGCAATGGCCCAGGCTTAGGGTTGGGTCCTGGATGCTGCAGAGAGCAGTGTGGGCAACAGGATCTCAGAGTGAGGGCCAAATAAACACATGATATGTACTGGGAGGTGAATACCCAACATCACACAGCTGGTGAGTTGCTTTCTGGATTCAAAGTTCTTCTATGCAGTATTGCACAAATTAATAAATCTGGCTTCTACTGTGATTTATAGAATATCTTTGGCAGTGAAGAAACTGAGAGTAAGAACTAACAGCATAGTAATTTTTGTCAAAAAGATGCTGAATAAGGTATGGTTCAGAAGGTGGATGAGAAAAGAAGACAGTATACTGTCTAGGGAAAAATAGACATTTGCTTTATGAAAGCTTATACATAGTAAAATAAATAACTTTATGTTTATTTCCTAATAATATTATTTAATGCATTCTTTTAAATGCTTCACTGAAGAATCAAAATATAATCTGAGTTTCTCGTGATCCAAGGCTCTACCTTGAAACTCAAAATACACTTTCTTAATTCTATTTTAGGTTCTTATATTTTATTTAGTACTTTGATTGCTAAATGTTTGCTATTTACATAATGTTATCTTAGTTAACTGCCAAATTCTGATTGATAAAATTACAGATAATTTTTCCTGACAGATGATAGGATTATCCAGATGTGGAATCCATAAAATACCAAACAATAAGTTAAAAATATCAAATTGCAATCATTTTGTGAATTTGTATTTTTAATGGGCAGTCTCTCCTGTGTTTAAAATATTGGGTGACGAAGTCAGAAAGACTTTCGATTAAATAAAGGCAACTTACTTATTGAACTTAAGCCAGTTACTTCCACTCTCTTAGCATCAGTTTTTTCATTAATGCAACAGGGATTTAATAGTTTCTACTTCACTTTATGTTGTGAGTTAGAAATGAGATAATTTAGGTATGTGGTATGTACTCAATATAACCTTAATCATGAAAGCTGATCAGCAATTTTGAGATAGCTCTGTGTTCAAATAATGTATATGTGTTTGTATTAAAATAATAATGAAGTTTTAGCATTTTTAAAAAAAATACTAATAAAGTTTTAGCATTCTTTTAAAAGTTTTAGCATTCTTTTAATAAAGCTTTAGCATTCTTTTACCATTATTTCAGATGGGTTCTCACTCTGTCATCCAGGCTGGAGTGCAGTGGCCCGATCTGGGCTTACTGCAACCTCTGCCTTGCGGGCTCAAACAATCCACCCACCTCAGCCTCCCAAATAGTTGAGACTACATTTACCATCCCACCTGGCTATTTTTTGTATTTTTTTGTAGAGACTGGGTTTCGGCATGTTGCCTAGGCTGATCTCAGGTGACCTGCCTGCCTCAGCCTCCCAAAGTGTTCTGATTATAGATGTGAGCCACTACACCTGACCTTCAAAAGTTATTTTAAAATGTTATTTAAGCCTGGGTGAACTGCCTCATGGCTGTGTTTCCAGCACTCTGGGAGGCTGAGGTGGGAGGATCACGTGAGATCAGGAGTTCGAGACCAGCCTTGCCAACATGATGAAACCCCGTCTCTACTAAAAATACAAAAATCAGCCAGGCATGAGGATGGAAGCCTGTAATCCCAGCTACTTGGGAGGCTGAGATAGGAGAATCCCTTGAACCCAGGAGGCGGAGGTTGTAGTGAGCCGAGATGGCACAGCTGCACTCCATCCTGGGCATGAAAGCAAGACCCCATCTCAAAAAACAAAAACAAAAAAGTTATTTAAATATATCCTGCATATGAAAAAATGTAAACTTTAAAGGCAAAATTTAAAGAATAATAAAATGAGCAACCATACACTGATAAACCATCCTAAGACATAAACCATGATCAGTGTCAGAGAAGACTGAATGCACTTACCTGAGGGAATACTCCTTTATCCTCAAAGGTAGCTGCAAGTCTGAATATTGTTCTATTCATTTCTTTACTTTTCCTAACAGTTTTGCTACCTATGTACACCTGCCTGACAATAAAACTTTAATTTTCTCTGTTTTTGAACCTACATGAATAAAATTACATTTTTCTCTGATGTACCTATCTGCTCAAAATTACTGTTTAGAGCTTCATTTGTATGAATATGCATTGTTTCAGAGCAAGTGTTAGGGAATTTTTTCTATGAAGGATATATTGTAGGCTTTCTGGTCATTATAGTCTCTGTTACAATTACTTATTACTGACTACAGCACAAAAGAAGAAATAGATAATACATAAGTTAATGGCCATGTTCCAATAAATCTTTATTTACAACAAATAGGTGGTGGGCTAGATTTGGCCTGAAGCTTGCATTGGCCCCTGTTCTAGATCATTTATTTTCACTGATGTATAGAACTCTTTCACATTAATATATTACAGTTTATCTTTTTCACTGTT
This sequence comes from Sapajus apella, assembly GCF_009761245.1. Lineage (NCBI taxonomy): Eukaryota > Metazoa > Chordata > Mammalia > Primates > Cebidae > Sapajus > Sapajus apella. The sequence goes on along the minus strand of NW_022436969.1, from coordinate 3,072,502 downwards.
TCTGGAGTCATGGAATGATATGCTTACATTTTACTGTAAGTAAGTTTCACTTAAATGTTTAAAGAAATAAAAGGTAAAAAAAAATAGAACATTTGTAATTCAAAAACACTTTAAGAAAAAATTATATTTTATTGAACGATAGTAAAGAAAACACAAAGAAATTAAGAAATATTCAGATACTTGGATACGAACACCCAATTTAGTCAAGCTTGTGTTCTTCAAAAAATAATGGATTAATTCATAGCAATTCCAGTGCCAACTGGATTTTTTGTTTTCTGGGGTGGTTGTTTTTGAGGAAACTTAAACAAGCTGATTTTAGGATTTTTATGAAATAGCAAAAGTAGAGAACAGACAAGGGACTGTGGTAAAGAAGTGGGGGAGAGAGTATTCTACCAGATACTTAAATCTTTAAGATACCATAGGTAGCAAGAGGTTTTGTTGAGGCTTTCCCAGTGTCTTTGGATGTGTAGTACTTAAAATTTTGTCAAAGTTTAATTTATTTAATAGTTTCTCTTATGGTTAATGCTTTTATGTTTCATCCAATTTTACCTCACTTTTCTATCATCACAGCTGTGAAAATATTCTCCGGTTTTCTTCTAGTAGTTTTACAGTTTTCTCTCTTAAATACAAACCCCTTATTCATTTCAAATAAATATTTGTATATGGTGTTTAGTAGAGGTCAAATCAACATATACAAGAATTGCTTCTGCATATGTTTTCTGGAATAAGTATTGAAAAGATTCCCATTTCCTCACTGAAATGCTTTTGCAACTTCATCAAAAATTAACTGACCATGTAATTGTAGGACTATTTCTGGACTCATTCCATCCATTGGTTACTTTTGTCTATCTGTATACCAATACTACACTGACTTGTTTATATAAGCTTGTTAGTATGTTTTATCTTATTATATTTACTAAGCACTTGTTATTTTATATAGAAATGCAAATTCTTTTGTGTAGTAATTTAGTACTCAGCATCATTGTTCAACTATTTTAATAATTCTAATTCATTTTCTCTGAAATCTTTTGGATTTCAATGTAGATAATTTTGTTGTATAACAATAACAATTTTGTTGCTTGCTTTCCAAATTTTGTATGCGTAATTTTGTTTTTTCTTTTCTTGTTTTTGAAGCTAACAATTCTAGTAATGTGAAAATTTTCATGATAGTAGGCAGTCTTGATTCTGATTCTTAATATGCTGTTTTCAATATTTCACCAGGATAGATATGTGCTACCAATATCCTTTAGCAGAAATAAAAGATATTTTCTTTAGTTCTTACTGTAAGAGATTACATCATGAACAGATGTAGAGGATGTCAGCAAAACTGTGGGATATGGTTCACTAAAAACTCCCTCCTCGTGGATCACGAGGTCAAGAGATCGAGACCATCCTGGTCAACACGGTGAAACCCCGTCTCTACTAAAATACAAAAATTAGCTGGGCATAGTGGCGCGTGCCTGTAATCCCAGCTACTCAGGAAGCTGAGGCAGGAGAATTGCTTGACCTCAGGAGACGGAGGTTGCGGTGAGCCGAGATCGCGCCATTGCACTCCAGCCTGGGTAAAAAAAGAGAAACTCCCCCTCCTAAAAAATAAAAAAAAAAAAAAAAACAAACAAACAAAAAAAACTCCCTCCTCCTTACAGTGTCTCCGGTTATCTCTCTAGAGATAACCGGAAACATTGTAAGAATCAACCTTTTCAGGACTTTGGAAATTAACCAAAGGCTTGCAGCAACCAAGTGAGGACTTTTTTCCTAAGATAAATGGCTGAAACTTGATAAAAAACAGAGAGTTTTGTAGCATTTTAACATGCTTTAGTTCCATATCCCTCTTTCCACTACTTTGTGGTAACCTTGAAAAATAACAGCTGTGTAGTGTTGGGAACCTTTCAATTTTCCAAGAAATTACTCTTTTTTTTTTTTTTTTTTTTTCTGAGGCAGAGACTCACTCTGTCACCCAGGCTGAAGTGCAATGGTGTGATCTCAGCTCACTGCAACCTATGTCTTTGGTGTTAAGCAATTCTCCTACCTCAGCCTCCTGAGTAGCTGGAAGTACAGCACCTGCCACCACACCCAGCTAATTTTTGCATTTTTAGTAGAGACAGAGTTTCACCACATTGGCCAGGCTGGTATCAAACTCCTGACCTCAGGTGATCCACCTACCTAAGCCTCCCAAAGTGCTGGGATTACAAGCATGAGCCACTGTGCCCAGGCAAAATTATTCTTTCACCAGTCGGATGGTTCCCTGGAAGACCCCATTTGCAAGATTACTCATTATTCATATTTGACCTGACTTGGAGCTTTTCCCCAGGAGACATTTCGTGCAAACAATTACAGGAAAGTGTTTAACTTCATGACTGTTTGAGGTGGTGGATAACGGTTGGGTAAAAATAGGTGAATCAAAAGCTTAAGCAGAAAAGTTGAAAACTGAAATATTCATATGGACTTTGGAAAGCTACAAAATATTTTGAGTATCTAAAAGACTACACCCAATCATAAGGTTGTGTGCATGCATAAGGCTGTGCACATACTCAGGGCTGTGCATATGTACCCAAATGGCCAGATAAGTCCCTACATTCTCACCTTCACTGACTGAGGCTCTGAGCAAGCGGAAAGAGAAAAGTAATACAGAATTGCCAACTGCCTGGTTGAATGTTAATTGCATGCCCCAACAGATAGCCAGAATCCTTGAAAAAGACTGGAGACTTTTTCATTCCAGGCATTAAGAGAATCTTTGTTAGCTTGCTATTGAACTGGCTGGGCAAAGATCTAAGGACCACACATGACAAAATATATAGACATTACAGATTTAGTTCAGAAAAGTCAATGAACAAACAAAAACTATAATAAGCAATGACAACAGCAAACCCCAGGGAGTTTCCAGAGTTGTCACATATAGTGTTTAAAATGTCCAGTTTTCAACAAAAATATGAAACATGCAAAGCAGGAAGAAAATATGACCCATACACAGAAAAATAGTCACTCAATTGAAGCTGTCCCAAGAAAGCCCAGATACAAAATTGTACTTACAGATGTTGTCAGCTGTTCTAAATGTTTTCAAAGATCTAATAAAACTATGCCTGAAGCAGGGCTCCCCAACCCTTAGCCCGGACTGGTACTCGTCCGTGGCCAGTTAGGAACTGGGCTGCACAGCAGGAGGTAAGTTGTAGGTGAGCAAACATTGCCACCTGAGCTCTGCCTCCTGCCAAATCAGCAGCGACATTAGATTCTTATAGGATTGCAAACCCTATTTTGAACTGCACATGAAAGGGCTCTAGGTTGTGTGCTCCTTATGAGAATCTAACTGATGCCTGATGATCTGAGGTGCAACAGTTTCATCCTGAAAACCATCTGCATTCCTGCACCTACCCAAGGAAAGATTCTCTTCCAAGAAACCGGTCCCTGATGCCAAAAAGTTTGGGGACCACTATTCTAGAAGAGAGAAAGAGAACTCTTTCTCACCAAACAGACATCAATAAGAAAATGGAAACCAAGTACATATGAAACCACATATAAATTCTGCAGTTGAAAAGTAAAATAAATGAGATGAAAAATTCAACAGTAGATATGAATAGGTAGAAAAAAGAATGAGTAAATTTCTACAAAAATATGAAAACTAAAATTGAAAATGTAACACCAAATATAACCACTTCAAATAAAATGAAATACTTAAGTCTAAATCTAACAAAACACATACAAATCTTATGCTTTCAAGCCACTCATGTTATGTTGAATCAGTTTCTTGCAGGTAGAATGTTAGAGCATTTTTAAAAAATCTAATTTTTCAATTTCTGACTTTTAATTGATATATTGAGAACACTGCATTCAAAGTAATTGTTAGTATATTATGGCTTAAATATTATTTATTTAATAATATTAAATAGGGTCTAATAGTAAGGCCCTATTATTGGTTTTCTGTTTTTACTATTTCTCTTTTCTTACTTCATGTGGTTGTTTGCTCACTTTTAAAACTGAATTTTAATTTAATTAATTGTGATTGGGGGCATATGATTTTGTGTGGTTTTGTTAGTGTTGCTCTAAGTATTATAATTTACAAATGAAACTTATCTGCTAACCTCAATATACTACCACTTCATAGGAAGTATGAAAACCTTACTTCCATTTAGGTCCCTTTATTGACTCCAGTTTTAAAATATAATTGTTTCAGGTATTCCTCTATATACATTTAAATGTTACATCAGAGAATAATTTTTGCTTCAACAATCAAATATGATTTAAGAAATTCATGAGAATCATTTAATATATTTATCCCAATTTTACTATTTTTTTGTTTTTTCTTTTCTGAAGCTTCAGTTCTGTTATCTTTTCCCTGAAGTTCCTTTTGCCTTACTTTAATGATAGGTTTTATTATGGACAAATTCTCCTAGCTTATCATATGAGAATATGTTTAATTTTCCTTTCATTCTGGAAAGATAGTTTCACAAGGTATAGAATGTGCATTTGATAGTTTTATTTTTTCTTCTTCTTTCCCCATGTGAAATATCTTGTGCTGCTTTGGGGCCTCTATTTCAGAGGAGTAATCTATTGTCATTCAAACTGGTGTCCTCCTGTAAGTACTAATGTAGTCCCTCTGTATCCACGGGTTCCATATCTAGGGATTTAATCAAGGTGCATATTGAAAATATTTTTAGAAAATGATAAAAATAATACAATAATACAAATTTAAAAATAAATAACAGTATGGCAGCTATTTGCTAGCATTTACATTGTATTAGATATTACAAGCAATCTAGAAATGATTTAAAATATACAAGAGGATGTACATAGGTTATATACAATACCATGCCATTTTTATAAGGGACTTAAGCATCCATAGGTCCTGGAAGTAATCTCCCATGGAAATTGGTACACTGTTTCTTCCTAACATATTTTAAGATATTTTCTGTCTTTAATGTTCAAAACTTTCAATATGATGTGTCTCGACACAGTCTTTGTATTTATCCTCTTTGGGTTTCACTTAGCATTTGAATCTACAGCTTTATACTTTTCATTAAATCTGGAAAACTTTTAGTCACTATTTATTCAAATATTTTTTTCAGTCCCACAGTCTTTCTCCTTTCCTCTTGTTCTTCAGTTATATGCATGTTCAATCTTTTGTTATTGTCCCACAGGTAATTGAGTTAGTTTATTTTTTTGGTCTATTTCTCTGTTACTAAGTTTGGATAATCTCTGTCATTCTATTTTTAAGTTCACTGATTGTTTTGTCTATCATATTTATCCTGCCGTTATGTCCATCTATTAATGTTTATTAAAAATATTCAGTTATTATAGTTTTCAGCTCTATAAATTTGTCTTAGTCTTTAAAGAAATTCTATTTTATGCTGAGCCTTTCTATTGTTTTTTATTTCTTTCAATGTGTTTTTGTGTGTTGAAAGTTTTTATAATGGTAGCTATAAAAGCTTTGTCAGATAATCCCAACATCTGAATTATTTCATTGTTGCTGTCTATTGATTTTCTTTTCTCACTCTAGTTATTTTCCTGGTTCTGAGTGTAATAATTGACCACATATTGTACCCTGGGCATTTTGTGCATTGCATTGTAAAAGTTGGATCCCATTTATTTCCAAAATATTTTGGTTGTAAGAATGAAGACCTGAGAAGGATGGACCTCTTCTATCTTGGCCAGCATCAGCACTCCAGATTTATTATTATATCAAAACCATTTTTGTGTACTTTAATCCTAAATAATCACGCTATATCAATAATTTTTACATTGCTAAAATTTATTTGCAAACCCTATGTAGGATTTTTATAAGCATCTTGATAATCAAGATTGTCTTGTATTTTTCTACTTACATCCTTACTTGATTTTCATAATAGGATTATCTCAGCCTCAGAAAATTACTAGAAAAATATATGCTGATTCTGTAAAATAATGTGAACGAGTTAAATGATATTCTCTTAGGATGTTTGGGAAGTCTAACCTGTAAAAGCAAATAAATGTGTATATAAACACAAACATTGTCAACAAAATACTAGCAAACCAAATTTAACATTATATAAAAAGTATTATCAGCATAATCAAGTGGGTTTTATCTCGGTAATACAGGCTGTTTTAACATTCAAAAATCAATAGACACGTCATATTAATAGAATAGAAGATAAAAATTACATGCTTATAAGAATTGATGCAGAAAAGGCATTTGATAAAATCCAATACTCTTTCACAATAAAAACACTCAACTGACTTTAATAAGAACAAAAGAGAATTTTCTCAGCCTAACAAAGAATATCTAAGAAAAACTGACAACCAACATGATAGTTAATAGTGAAAGGCTAAAAGCTTTTTCCCTAAGGTCAGGGACAGGACAAGGATAGCCCCTCCCATCACTTCTATTCAACTTTGTTGGAAGATTTAGCCAGGAAAATTAGGTAAGAAAATGAAATAAAATGCATCTACAGAGGAAAGGAAGAAGCAGATGACACAAACATGTATATAGAAAAAATCCACTAAAATTTTATAAGAACTGATGCACAATTTTAGCAAGTTTTCAAGTTACATTTTTAATATCTAAAAATCAATTGTAGCTCTATAATTAATATGATAATATTAACAATGGACAACTTGAAAACGAAATTAAAAAATAAATATGACAATTCCATTTAAAATAGTATCAAAAAGAATAAAATAATTAAGAATAAGCCTATCAAAAGAAATGTATGACTCTTACAATGAAAATTACAAAATAGTGCCAAAAGAAATTAAAGAAAATCTCAATAAATTGAAAAGCATCCTTTGGTCATGTATCAGAAGATGGCAATACTTACTAACTTAAGCTATAGTTTCTATAGATTCAATAAGTTTCTATCAAAATCCCAGCTGGAGTTTTTTGAAATTTTGATTCTAAATTTCGTGTAAAAATACAAGATGATAGACTGGACAGGGAAAATGTAGTACATATACACCATGGCATATTATTCAGCCATCAAAAATGATGAGTTCGTGTCCTTTGTAGGGACATGGATGAACCTGGAAATCATCATTCTCAGCAAACTGACACAAGAGCAGAAAATCAAACACCGCATGTTCTCACTCATAGGCGGGTGTTGAACAATGAGAACACATGGACACAGGGAGGGGAGCACTACACACTGGGGTCTGTTGGGGGGAAATGGGGGAGGGACAGGAGGTGGGGAGGTGGGGAGAGATAACATGGGGAGAAATGCCAGATATAGGTGAAGGGGAAGAAGGCAGCAAATCACACTGCCATGTGTGTACCCATGCAACAATCTTGCATGTTCTTCACGTGTACCCCAAAACCTAAAATGTAATAAAAAAAAAGAAATTAAAAAAGAAAAAAAATACAAGAGACCAAGATTAGTCAAAATAATCGAGAAAAAAGAAGAGCACATTTAGAGAAGTCACCATTCTCAATTTCAAAACTTATGACAAAGCTATGGTAACCAAGATGTGTGATAGTGGTATAAGTATAGCCATATAGATCAATGAAATAGAAAAAGTATAGAATTTTTCTCTTATGAACTAATTGATTCTTTGAAAGGTGACAAAAATATAATGAGGACAGGATAGTCTTTTCAATAAATGATGCTGAGAGTAATGGATATCCCTGTGCAAAAGAATGATGTTAAAACTCTCATTATATACTCAAACAGTTATTCAACATGCATAATTGACTAAAAGTCTCCCCATTAAATAATATATAATTATATTTTTATGTATGTATATATTTGGAGATGGAGTCTCGCCTTGTCACCCAGGCTGGAGTTCAATGGCGCATCCTGGCTCACTGCAACATCCGCCTCCCAAGTTCAAGTGATTCTTCTGCCTCAGCCTGAGTAGCTGGGATTACAGGTGCATGCCACCATGCTGGGCAATTTTTTAAATATCTTTAGTAGAGATAGGGTTTCATCATGTTGGCCAGGCAGGTCTTAAACTCTTGACCTTGTGATCCACTCTCCTCAGCCTCCTGAAGTACTGGGATTGCAGGTGTGAGCCACTGTGCCCAGCCTAAAATATATTTTTCTAATTAATTGTCCACTTTATAGGGCCTTAATTTATAAAGATAAAATGTTCATAACATTGTATCTGTTTTAATGTGTCTTCAGTTTGTTGTATCTCCATGTCTTCTTCTTTGACTTTTCTTTATTTTTTTGCCTACTCTCTTATTTTTGATCAATCTTCTCAAATTTTTCTATTTTATTCATTGTTTCCCAAGTGGTAACTTTCAGTTCTGTTAGTCTTCTCTTTTATATTATTTTTTAATATTTAATTTATTTTAAAACTATTTTCTTTGGTTTTATTATGTTATTTTCTTATATCTTAATTGGGATGCTTATCTCATTGATTTCCTGCATTTCTTCTTCCATAATATAAGCTTGTGTGGCTGCATTGTTCCTGTTAGGGCTATAAAATTCCTACATTTTATAATACTGTATATAAAGTGTATTAATCAGTTAGTTGTAATTATTTATTGAATTATGTATTGTTTTACTATTCCAGGAGTTATTATATGAGTTTCTACACTTCTAAATTTATGGTTTTTAAGTGATAGCTTCATTATTTAGATTTAAGTCAATTGCATTTTAGTCAGAGAATACGATTATCAGAGATATGATAACAAACCTTTAGAATTGGCAGATTTCTTAAAATGTGGCCAGAATTGTGTAATGCATAATGTTTGCTTGAGAAGAATGTGTATTCTGTTATTGTTAAGTGTAGGTTTTATATAAATATCCTTAGATCAAACTTTAAAATTTTTTATGTTCTGTGAAACTATGCATTGGATCAATGACTTTAAGAGCTACATTTTAATATCCGTGAGACTTAAATTGTCACTTCCTCCATTTGGTTCTGTCAAATTTTTGCTTTATATATATAATATATATAATGATAATTTTTTCTAAATGCAGTAGTGTTCAAATGGATGGGCAGACTATTTTTTTTTCCGTTATATCTTATCTATGCCATAAAACACTCCACTATGGTTACTGTGAGTCTGCTTTCCTTGTTCAGATTCGCATCTCCTCTAGCTTAATGACAATTCCCTGATTTGGTAAACTTCACTTACCTCTCCATCAGAACTATAAGCCAAAAGATTTTAGAATTGGATGTTTCATGACCACATGCTGCTAGTCTATGTCAGAAATAACTTACATATGAGGCTGACAAATTAGTTACTGAAATAAGTACAATGTATACAGCAAGTCTAAAGGAAATGATTCTAAAGCAAGTTTGACCTTTTTTCCTTTCTGTAGACTTCTTATTAACTTAATATTGATCTCTCAGTCTCATAAAAGTCACACTGGAATTTTAAGTCCTTTTATTTTATATTGTCATACACAGTATATCATAATCAGATGGATGTTTTCAGTTCTTATTAGTTTACGTTGGGCTATTTTATTATTTCCTGGTGTTTTCCAAAATATTCTAAGTTCTGCATAGCATCACATCTTTCTCATATTCTTCCAATAATTTAGCAAATTATAAGTAGCTATTGTAATAAGTTATGAATAAGACTTCATTTGAATGTAATTTTTCTTGCAAAAAGTCAGGTCATTCTAATATCTTAGGGTTTTTTCCCACTTCTCATTATTCTTGGACTAAAATAAATAAAATAATTCTGAATTTTGTCATATTACTTTTGATTAATCCTAGTAATAAGTGTATTGATTACATTAGAAAAGACAATGAAAGCCCTAAACGTATTTTCTTACTATATACATGTAAATATATTATGTACTTTCCTATGCAACAAAACTACCTTCATAGCAGCCAAATGTTTTAATCTTAACTTTAAGGCCTTTTCCTTCTATCTTTTCTTTCCTGTTATGTCCTACAATTCTGGCAATGTACAGATAGTCACAGAAAATATTAACCTGTTCATAAAGAATTTCCTATGTTTGACCTCTCAAACATAGTTTTTCTGTTTAACTATTTGTGGGCAAGAAAGCAGAATTTTTAGAATGTCTATTTCAAACCCCCCAATGAGAAGATAATTAAAAACCATATATTCTGGCATCCTATATTTTAGCTTTCTACTGTTGCATAATGATTCTAATCATTTAAACGACTTAAAACAACCACCACTTTCTTATCTCTTACAAGTCTGTGGGTTGACTGAACTCTGCAGGATGGTTCTTCTACTTCAAGTCATCTGGGGAAGCAACTGAGTTACAAGGTTAAAGATGGCTTGCAGTTGGTTGGGTGCTCAGTGGAATATGTCAACAGGAGCACTTTGGTTCTCCTCCTCATGGTATTACCCTGTGACTTGGGCTTCTTGTAGTTGCCTATTGGTTTCCAAAAAGTGGAAAATGAGACTTAAGCTTAGATTTGAAAGTCCCGAAGCATAATTTCCACTGTATTCAAAATACCAAAGCAAGTTTTAAGGCAGACCAGAGTCAAAGAAAGGAGAAACAAGCTGTACTACTTGACATCAAGAGTGGTGTACACACACGGGATAGGGAGGAATTATTGGAAGCTGTCACTGGAAACTAAGCACTACAGCCTACATTTATTGAGCTCTTGAAGAAAGGAAGAAGGAATGGGTAGGCAAAAGAAATACACAAGTAATAAATTGTAAACTCCCTAATAATTTTAGAACCTAGAGGCCTGTATGATGAAACAAAATCACTGGATAGAATATTGAAATAAATACAAATATGTGTGGCAAAAAATAGTTCTCAAGAGCAGCGGTCTCCAACCTTTCTAGCACCAGGAACTGGTTTCGTGGAAGATAACTTTTTCTATGGACATGGGGCAGTGGGGACAGATGGTTTCAGGGTGACTCGAGTGCATTGCATTTATCATTAGATTCTCATAAGGAGTGTGTAACCTAGATCTCTTGCATGTACAGTTCACAGTAGGGTTTGTGCTCCTGTGAGACTGTAATGCCCCTGCTGATCGGACAGGAGGCAGAGCTCAGCTTTCCTCTCTGGCTGCCACTAGCCTCCTACGTGTGGCCTGGTTCCTAATAGGCCAGAGACAGGTGCTGGTCTGTGGCCCTGGGGTAGGGACCCTTTGCTCTAGAGTACCTCTTCCCCACAGATATTCTTTTTGGACCAAAGAGGAATTTGCTTTTTGGTCTTAACCTATTCATTATTGTATAACTTTTCTGAGAAAAAGATATTTTTTTGAGTTTATTGTTAAAGTTCTATGATTTCAGGCTTTTTGTTTCTATACAATTATGGAAATATTTTTGCTTTGTTGTATGAAATTAAGTGGGTAATTTTGAAATCATTTTCCAAATTTCTAGTTTATTAGTATAATCCTATTAAGGAAACCAGAGATTCAGGTTGTCAGAAATGAGCACTCAGTTAAGAACTTACAATCAAATGTCAACAGAAGAATAATTTTTTCAATAGTGAGTACTCTTGGAGCGGAAGAGATAGTAAAATCTATGAGAAAATGTTTAATATTTTATTTCACCTTCACTTTAATTGGGAAGAAATTTGTCTAAGGTTTTAACTGTACTTATAGAAGGGCAATATTTACTTTCCAAATTGAGAAAACATGGACTTCACCTGGGAATTATTTTGCATTTGAGTTACTTCTAAGTTGGCTAAAAAAACTAAAGAACACTAACATGCACATAGAGCTATTGGATCAGACTTACACAAATATAGAATGAGTGTTTGACAAAGTGGTGTTCTGTGAAAGTAGATAGGACCTGCTTTAAAAGGTTAGAAGAAAAGAACAAACTAAACCCAGAGTAATCAGATAAATGGTGATAATAAATTTTAGAGTAGAAATCAATGAAATATTAAAAAGTAGTGAAAATAAAAAGAAAAGCTAGTTCTTTAAGAAAATTTATAAAAAATTAATAAATTCTAAACAGTCTGATTAGGAGGAAAAGAAATAAGACCAAACTTATCAGTATCAAAAATAAGATAGGTGACATCACTACAGATAATACAGATATTAAAATTATAGTAAAGTCTTCCAGGTTTTGGTTTGGCAAGTGAGAATCTTAGAAGTTGTCTTTCCATCTCCAAAACAAGTAAAAAGCTGAACAAACTGAAAAATCAGTAACTCTGCTTAGATTTGTCAGAGATGTGAGGTCACATGAGGTATCATTGCCTCCCATATTAGAAAGAAAGAGGCTGATATAGACAATCTCATTATGGGAGCAGAAACGTACAAGCATGAAACTCTGAGGGAGCCAGCGCTGTAGTAGGAAGACCTGAACTTTAATTGACAAATTGCTGGACGCTCAGTGTGAACAACTCTGTGATTTAAAATGTCCAGGGGACCTAGTTATACTGAAAGCTGAAATGAGTGCTCAGTCATCCCCATACTTTTGTGAATTCTGACTCCAGGAACTCTACTAGGTCCTGAGAGTGAATATCAGAAAGTATCCCCTTGCACTTCCAGTGGAGCAGAAAAAAAATTAAAAAAAGAAAGAAACCATTTTGAAAAATATCAAAGTATTCTGTTCTTAACAAGGTCTGCCCTAGGAGAAACTATTTTACCAGAGCCTAACCTACTGGGGCTATATCAGAGCCTAATTTACCTGGGAAAAGGAAAACTCACAACTTCAGCCCCTTCCAGCCATTCTATTCTACATAACCAGGAGTAGGACAGCTGAGAAATACCTGCAAAATTCACAGTCCAGGGGCACAGGCTCACCAAAAGACTGGGACCTAATCATAGGGATATAGAATGCTCCCCTACCCATATCTTATCACTACATCACTGAAGGCCTATTCACTACAGCTCCTTTTATCCGGTACATCCTGATCACCTTTCAACAGAACAATTAGAAGGCATACTTCAAGGCAAAATGTGCAGTCTGAAGAGACAAAACAACTGTCTTTAAGTGGCTCTCTGGGAACATGGGGACACTTGGGTAACACAAAGAAGGAAGTTTATATAGGAACCTTTTTAGTGATGTCCATAGGGTCTCAGAAACATAAATGTGACCAGTCTGAGTCACTACTCAGCTAATAAATTAGTAATTGATTCTCCAACAGGACTTTCAAAGGGATCCTCAAGAGGGATAGGTGGTTCTAGGAGTACAGTAAGTACTCACTTAACATCATGGATAAGTTCTTAGAAACTGCAACTGGATTGCAACTGCAACTGCAACTTAGATTCTGCTGGAGAATCAATGACTGATTCATTAGTTGAGCACCAAATGAAGAAGTTCTGTGGTATGTAGGGGCCATGCTTTATAAAAATGGGATACTTTTAAACACTAGATTTATCTTCCACATGGCAAGATGTTCCCAATATTGGGACATATGTTCGTGGAGTGCAATGAGGATGTTGGCTGAGAATAGACCTAGCTTTTAATTTCTTATATAACTTTATTCTTTTAATTTATCATATAACAAGTACTAAATATATGAGAATTACATATTGCATGTGCATGCATATATAACTGTGTTAAGAAATAAGTACAGTAAGTCCTTACTTAACATCATCAATAGGTTCTTGGAGACTGCGACTTTAGGCAAAATGACCTATAGCAGATCATCCAATAATACTGCCTCCTTCAATCTCATTCTGTTGTTGATGAGAACAAAACAAGTAGTTTAACTATAAATGGTTTCACTTATAGTTGCAGTTGCTAAAATCCTATCCATGATGTTAAGTGAGAATTTACTGTACTGCTTTCAAAGAAGGAAACATTTTAAAATTGAATTTCTAAAAATATCTTTTTCTTTAAGCATGCTTGTTGGTCATTTTAACGTATAAATAGCAAGTTTCTTATTTCAGCTCTTGAAATGTGCTTTGGTTTTTGCAAATAAAACAGTTGGTAATTAAAGGAAAGTTATTAATAATTTTATAACAATAAATCTGAAAACATGAAATGAACAAATTTCATGAATGATAAAATCAACAAATCCCTTTCCAGAAGAAATATATAACTTAAATAACCCTATATCTATTAAGGAAATTGAGTTTATAACTGAAACTGTCCTAAATGAATTCTATAGAGTACTTAGGGAAGAAGTAATACCTATTCTACAAAACGTCTTCTATAAAATGAAAGAGAATACTTTCTAAATTATTTTATGAGACCAACATTATCTTGATACAAAACCAGATAAAGGCATTACAGAAACGTCAATCTGCAGGTCAGTATAACCCACACTTACTTATGTAAAATTATAAACAAACTTCAACTCAAATACAGAATTAAAGAAGAAGAATAAAACATCATATCAAGTGAAGCTGATCCAAATAACTCGAAATTGGTCAACATTTTTAACAAGCAATGTAATTCACCAATAAAGTTTTTAAAAAAGGAAAAAATATGATTGTTTTAATAGATAAAGAAAAGCACTGGATTAAGTCCAAAGACTCATGAAAAAAACTGTTGGTAAACTGGGAACCAAAACAGTTGAGAGCTGGATGTTCCACGCCCATCTGCTGCCCATCAGTGTCAGACATGACCTACCTGTGAGACTGATAGAACTATTTTAGTAAATTCAATACCCTAAACATGATAAAATAGGTCTATGGAAAACCTGAAGCTAATAATAATATTTGACAATAGAAGAATTAGTATTTTAACCTTGAGATCATGAAAAAAACAAAGTCTACTCTCACCACTTTTACTCAACATTATTTTGGAACAAGTAGAATAAAGTGCAACAGAAATAAAAGCAGATTTTAAAGGAAGAAGCTGAACTGTATTTATTCAAACATGAATAATCATTTATGTAGAAAATCTAATGGAATCTACAGGAAAGCCACCAAATCTAATAAGTAAGTTTAAAATGTAGCATACTAAAATAAGCAATTGTATTTCTCCATTTTATGCATTGCATTTCTAGCAATGAACTACTGAAAGCTGAAGTTTTTAAAAAACAAGACAATTTGCAAAGCATTAAACAATGTAAAATTGCGATAAATCTGACAAGACATGCATGTCCTGTACACATGCATGCCCTGTACTATCAAACGTCATTAAGGGACATTAAAGAGGACTTAAATAAATGGAGGTATTAATGATTGCTATGCACTTAAAGGCTCAATATAGTTAAAAGGTCAGTTCTTCCCAAATGGATCCACTGACTCAAGTCCCAATCTCAATCCTGGGAGCTTTTTTTGTTTTCATTTGGTTTGGTTTTTATACAAATTGACTAGCTAATTCTAAAATTCATATGGGAAGGCAAAGAACCTAGAATAACCACAACTTTGAAAAGATACACAAAGTGGAAGGACATACAATACCTGATTCAATATTTATTATAAGGTAATCATGACAGTAGAGTAATGGCATAAAAGCAGGTATCAGTATAATGGAATAGACAGTTCAGAAATAGAGCCCATATTTGTTCAAAAATATGTGGACAAAACATTATATATAAAAAAGCAAAGACAGTTCAGTGGAAAAGGTCAGTCTTTAATACATGGGTGTGCTAGAACAATTAAATATTCATGTACAAAAAATAATATTTGATTCATCATGCACAATATAAAAATGTGTTCAAAATTAATCATAGACCTAAATGTAAAAACTTAAAGAATCTAAAAGAATACAGGAAAAAAATTTTGTGACTTTCGGTTAGACAAAACTTCTTATATGATACTAATAGCATAATTTATAAAAATAAAAACAACAAATTTAACATTTTAAATGAAACACTTTATTTTTGAAATCAATGTTAAGAGAATGACAAGACAAGCTCCAGATTTGAAGAAAGTATTTCCAAAGCATATGTCTAATAAATAAGTTGTATCCATAATATGTATAGGAATTTCAAGACCTAATAAGAAACAATCCAAATTAAAAAATGGGTAAAAGATTTGAATAAATAATTCAAAGAAGACATTAGGATAGCAAGTAAGTACATAAAAACTTGCCTCCAATCATTAATAAGTTATCAGGGATGTCAGGGAAATGCAAATTAAAACCACAATGAAATCCTACTAAATACCTATTAAAATATCTATAATCTAAATGATTGACAATGCCATGTTTTGTCAAGGGTGTAGAAAAAGTGTACCCCTCCTACACAGCTTGTGGTAATAAACAACAGCATGACCACTTTGGAAAATGGGTTTGTAGTTTCTTAAAAAATTAAATACACACCTACTATATGATCCAGTCATTCCACCCATAGGTATTCACCCAAGAAAATAAAAGCATAGGTTCATAAAATGACTAGTACATAAATGTTCAAACCAGCTTTACTTGTAATAGCCAAAAGTTGTAAACAATCCAAATACCTATCAAGAGCTGAATGGATAAACAAAATGTGGTATAACCCTGAAATAGAGCGCTACTCAGAAATAATAAGAAATGCATTATCGATACACACAATAGCATGGCTGGATCTCAAAAGAATTATGTGAAGTGAAAGAAGCCAGATGAAAAAAGAGTACAAAAGTTTGATTTTAATTTTACAAAATTCTAGAAAATACAATCTAGTTGGTGTTGACAAAAAGCAGATTGGTGGTCACCTAGGAACAGGAGCAGTTAGAGTTGGGTAGGAGGGGGGCATTATAAAGGTCACAGGGAAGCTTTTGGAGGTTGTGGG
Source organism: Sapajus apella (assembly GCF_009761245.1). Lineage (NCBI taxonomy): Eukaryota > Metazoa > Chordata > Mammalia > Primates > Cebidae > Sapajus > Sapajus apella. The sequence goes on along the minus strand of NW_022436969.1, from coordinate 3,056,030 downwards.
TATGTTCATAATCTTAATTGTGATGACATACTTATACAAAGTGTATAAGTATGTCAAAACTTATTAAATTGTGCACCTTAAATATATGTTATTATATGTGAACTATATCTTCAGTAAAGCAATTCATAAAAATACAAAATTGACATTATTCAAAATAAATACATACAATAAAACTTTTGGGATCAGCTTACTTAGCCAACTGCAATTAATTTTTGTTCTGCTGTATTTTGAATCAACAATATGCATTCATGATTTTGATCTGCTATAGACTAAAAAGAATCCAGAAAACTTTTAACCAATCCACTCATTTTTGTCTGAAAGTTATTTAAGGGATGTCAGCCTGTACGCTTTTACCAAAGAGTCTATTTTTTGAAACATCAATAATTCATAATACCTAGTATAATCCTTTTCACAGGCCTTGTGACACAATTCTAGCCAATAGGTTTTAGCAGGTCCTTCAGGCAAACATCAGAGGAAAGAAGATATATTTTATAATGAGACTGAAATCTAGTTAATTTATTACTGTTATCAGTAACAGGATAATTGAAGAGAGTGAAATTTCTAGGTGGGTACAATATATAACTATTTCATAGTAGTTTGATCAATATATCTCCTGAGGGTAAGGACATGTCTATGGGATGGATAACAAGAGTTTAACAAATCAGTACAAGTCTCCAAGGCTTTCTTATGAAGTGCAGAAGCTTAACCTAGTGGAGTCTGAGTGTGTCTTTTGTTTTAACATTTTCCTATGCAGTTTATACAATAGTTTGAAGCTAATTAAGAAACATGAAGAAAGAATCTTAATATTCCTAGCATCATTCTTTTGATAGCAAATCATTGTTATTATTATTATTATTATTATTATTATTATTTTTACTGTGACAGCTGTGGTAAATCTCGAAAATGGTTTGAGGTGTGAAAGATATCCTAAAGTTTATTTTCCTTCTATCCATCCCTGGAAAGGTAAAATATAAGAAGTCATCAGAGTTGACTCGGTCACTTCATTAGGTCAAGTTTACAAATGCCAGAGTAACAATATTATAGTTCAGTAAATTTTAAAATTAAATACAGAAGAAGAAAACACAATTGTAAGGAATTTTAGCTCTTATGTAAGTCAGGAACTGTTTGTTTTCAATTAACCAAATACATGAGGAAGTCAACAAAAAAAGAGTGAAGATTACTCTGGTGAATTACAGAACCTATGCTCTCTGTCCTGATTACATAGAAAGTTAAAAAAAAAATAACGTTTTCTTATCCCTCATTAAAGGCTCTAAAACCAATTTATTCTTTTAACAAAGAGAAAGTCAAATTCTAGTTTTACATGATTATATTATTTGACATTTCAGGTTTATGAGTTTCCCTTAAAGAATTATCTTACAAATGAGCCCTTAATATGGAAAGGATTTTGCTTAATTTTTAATGTCTTTTATAGCGTTTTTTCAGACTCAGCGAATACAAAGTCCCATAGACTCTTCTTTTCTCGTACTTTCTAAAGTCTCCTGAAGTTTCTAAATATTTCTAAAGTTTCGTCTTTCAGCATGTTCTTTCATATTATTAAACAAACTGACAGTTTAATTCGACACTCTACTATGACTTGCTTTTGTCCTTGAAAAAGAAAATCTCATTGCATCACCTTGTATACAGAGTTGTATTTCTTCTCACTGTAGTTCCTACTATAGTCATAATTACATACATTAATTGTAACTTTTAACTGAAGTAATAATTTCTGTTAGATGGAAAAAACTAGGAGATGAGAAAACAGTCTCATAGAAAAGCATTTTTGCAGTTAGTAAAACTCATGATATTTATATCACAACTTCTATGGGTAACCATACTTTATACCTTCTTAAAATGGCAAATAGAATTTTTTTTCTTAATCTAAGTCAAAGATACTATGACTCTATAAACATGTAATCAGAATAAGTAAAGATGTATTATATAAATTGGAATTAGGTTTAGTCAGAATGGTTTCACTATTCTGTGCTACTTAGAAATTATACACATATCCAAAGCTTAGTCATTATTTAACCTGACTTAATATTAATTCAAGTTTTTAAGTTAAGGATTTTAGAAATCATGTTTACATTGACACAAAACGTAATTACTCTTATAAAAACATTTTTTAGAAATATACTTCAATTTAGTTGAATCTAAAGTCACATTTCTATGGTCTTGAACAGTATATAGAAGTAATATTATTTTCTTTAATCCATAAAGGAATTCAGAAAGTTTAGATTAACTAGTTTCGTCATGAGAAAACAAGCTCATAATTTAATAAAAGTGAAATGTAGCCTTGACTTGTACTTAATGTTGATAAATCAGACAAAAAAAGTAGGTGTTTTTTTTTGTTTGTTTGTTTTTAGTTTATTAGCCCATAATTATTAAAGGATCCTGATTTGTTTAAAGACCTGTCTTAATTGTGTGGCTTGAATGTTTAAATGTTTCTGAGTTAGCATTTTCTATAAGAAATATTTTTTTCAAAGTTTAGCACACTTGTGTTAACTGTGTTCATCAACTTGACTGGGTTAAGGAATATCCAGACATCTAGTAAACATTTCTGAGTGTATCTGTGAGGATGTTTCTGGCAGAGATTAGCACTTGCATTGGTAAGCTGAATCAAGAATATTCACCTTTACCAATGCATAAATTTCCTCTTATAGAGCTCTCACTATATATCCTATTAGTTCCATTTCTCTTGAGAACGTGTCTAATACAACACTTAAAGTAATAGATAAGTAGCTATATTTTCTGTGAATTTTGGCTATACTTGATTTATATACAAATGTTTGAGTACTTACTTATCTGTATGAGGCAATTTCAAAAGATCTCCTTTAATTTAAGAGACATTATAAATAATCCATTTTATTAACACCCTCAAGTTAAAGAAAAAGATTTTATATTTGCACGAGATATAAAGCCTTTTCTAAATTACAGAAAATACCTTATATCTTAAGTTCTATAATTTAGCCATAAATCAAAAGTAAACATAGACTCACAAAAATTATTCAGACTATGTCACAAAGACCGTTGTTCCCAGTGAACATAAATTTTTAATGGTTTTGAGATCAAAACTTGACACACAAATAAAATGACTAACTAGATTCTCTGTCATTGCTCCCGCCAAGGAATAGGATTTCAATCATCTATCCAGCAGATATCACCAAATGGTCTTCTGTAAAACCAAGTCCTTAATTACTGCTACAAATGGAAAATAATGTATAGCCTGCGTGAATCCAAAATATAAATAAAACGCAAAATTACACTTAAAAACAAAACTAGAAAGACAAAGTTAAAGTTCTTTTACTGGTTAGGGTTAAATATGGGAAGTAAAAAAATGCCTACCTGGTCATAGCATATATGCATTTCTTTGGCAAAAGAGTTTACTTAGCTGTCTCAGGCGAATCTACCTGGATATCTCAGTGGGAACTCCAAAAATCAGTGAAGAATCATTTTTGATTGGGCCAAATCATGACGTTTATGCAAATATAAAATAAGTACAATTCAAACATTTTATTTAACTTATTAAGTAATGAGAAAGGCATTTTAAAGTTAAAAGCAATCAAAAGAACATTTAAGGAACTAGCCAACATTTGTATATATGTTTAGGTGTCACGTGAGTGCATGCATGTGTGTGTACATATCTATCTATATCCGTATCATCTATATGATGGTTTTTTTGCAGTGACAGTTTGAGTAGGCTAAACTCCAGTCCCCAGGATTCCTTTTATAGCATGTGTCTTGTTAATGTGGGTCCTTAGGGATAGTCCCTTGAGGAAGTTAAAGGACAGAGGGAGGCAGTGAGTGTTTTATAGTAAACATTTCTCCCAGTTATTCCACCAAACACTAATCTGGGTGTTTTTGTAAAGAAATTTTATAAATGTAATTAAAGACCTTTATGTCAATTGACATGGGATGACAATCAGTTTGAAGAACTTTGGAAGATGATGGAGACCCTTCCTGAGATCAGAAATTCAAAGAGCACTGGGGTCTGAAATTACTCTTCCTTTCCTCGGGTTCTTCCTTTCTAGCTGCCACCTGTGGGCAACGAAATTCCTTCAGCCCATCACATTGGAGGTAATACCTAATTATGATCTTTTCCAGTGTGCTGTCCTACACATTTCAGGCTTCCTTAGCTATCCTCTACAATTGTACAAGACATTTTTTAATAAACATTATAAATATATGTGTGCTTATAAAAATATTAAGTTTGAAATATATAGTATATTAAACTAGATATTTATGATCTCCTACTGTTTCTTCTTCTCTGATTGAACCTAATATAATAGAAAACTTAATAAAAATGTTTTAAGATAATTCAAAAATTAGATACATAACCGGTTAATGTCCAATAGGGCAATAAACTATAACCTTTGTAATTATCACTTTCATCAGGATGAAATATTTTTATCTCTTAAAGACCAACATCTATAAATTAACATGAAATTTCTCAAAATCTATGACTTCTAAATAGTGTAAACATTGGATTTAACTACATATACTTTCTGAGATAATCATTGGGTAGTCTTTCACTTGAATAATATTGAAAGGTTATGTTGCTCATATTTTTGTTTATTTTTTCTAAATTTTGAATGATTTATATATTAAAGATGACAATTTACAAACTGGATAATATATTTGCAATTTATATAGTTGACAAAACATTGTCAAAAATATATAATCTTTAAGTTAATGAAAAAAATTACTCACTAGAAAAATGGGCAAAAGACATGAACATGCGTTTTACAGAAAGTAAGTAGCATTTGGCCATGATATTCTGTGGCTCTCTGTCCCCTCCCAAATCTTATCTGGAAGTGTCATTCCTACCTGTTAGAGAGGTACCTGGTGGGAGGTGACTGGATCATGGGGTGGTCTCTGCTATGTTGTTCTGATAATGAGGGAGTTCTCAAGTGATCTGATGGTTTTAAAAGTGGCAGTTTTCACTTGTGATCTCTCTCCTGCCATCTTGTGAAGAGTATGCCTGCTTCCTTTCACCTTCTGCCATGTGGAACTTTGAGTCAATTAAACCTCTTCTTTCTAAACGACACAGTCTCAGGTAGTATCGTTTTTATTTTATTTATTTATTTATTTTGAGGCAGAGTCTCGCATTGTCACCCATGCTGGAGTGTAGCGGTGTGATCTCAGCTCACTGCAGTCATCAGCTCCTCTGGGTTCAAGTAACTCTCCTGCCTCAGCCTCCTGAGTAGCTGGATTACAGGCAACCACCACCATGCCTGGATAATTTTTTCGTATTTTTAGTAGAGACAGAGGTTCGCCATATTGACCAGGCTGATCTCGAACTCCTGACCTCAAGTGATCCACCTGCCTTGGCTTCCCAAAGTGCTGGGATTACAGGCATAAGCCACTGTGCCCAGCCTCAGGTAGTATCTTTATAGCAGTGTGAACACAAAGTAATATAGGCCAGTAATCATGTGGAGAGCTGTTTTACGTTATTTGAGATTAGAGAAACATAAATTTGGACTGTGTATAGACACCATTTCATACCTATTCTATTTGCAAACACTAGTAAGTGTGATGTTATGAAGTGTTGGAGAAAATGTAGATTAAAAAGATTTTTGTAAATTGTTGTAGGTAACCACTTTAAAATATTTTTTAACATTCCTTTGGGTAAATATTCACAAGACAAATACTCATAGAATCAAACTTCTTAGATATACCCACGGGAAAATATCTTACATATATACCAGGAGTCATGTACGAAAACAGTTACTAGAGATTTAGCGATATGTTTAAGAGAAAAACAAGAAAAATTCAGTCAACTAAAAAAACAGATATAATCACAGGGAAAAAATATTATTCAATAGTGAAATAAATGAATCATACCTAGTTACAGTCAACAACAGAATGATATTGAATGAAACATAGAATAATATTGACCCTAAAATTAATTTCTATAAAATTATACCAAGGCCACTGTGTTGTAAACATTTTCACTGAGTTTCATGTACAAGTAATCCTCCAGTAAGCCGTGTTGATGCCACTGCACTCCAGCCTGGGTGACACCTTGAGACCCTGTCTCAAAAAAAAAAAAAAAAAAAAAAAGAAACTATTAAAACATGTGACTGAGCTCATTGACTATTGCATTTGCCAATATGAAGGCATTAGTGACCTCAAAGAAAGTGTTTTCTGTGGGGTTTTAGAGACACAGGACTGATTAGATTAAATTCATGGAAGAATGGGAGATGAGAAAATGGAAACTGTACAAACAGTTCTTGTGAGGGATTTTTTTTTTCTTCTGTGGAGCAATGAAGATCAATTTCAGAGCTACACAGAAATATGGTATCAGAGATGTTTTGTTTAATATCAGAGAAATTACAGTATGCATTTGCACTGATGTTGGTGATACAGAGGAAATTGAGGATAATTACTGGGGCAAAGTCCTTGAGAAAGTGAGTGTGGATGTTCTAAAACCCATGGAATGGTGGGTTTTAGAACACCAGCAATTCACCTGTTGTAACGAAAAAAAACTGGCAATGCTTATTCAATACATATACATACAGCCTGGTAGATTTGACAGTGAGAAGGGTAAGGAGCTTCATTTTTGGTGTCTGAGAGGGATGAGGGGTCGGATGTTGATGGTTTGGGGAGAGCTGAGAAATGTGGAAGAGATAGTTAGAGAAAGGGAAAGAAAGTTGACTAGGGGATCTCTATAAAGAATGCTGGGAATTATCCTTTATTTCCATTTCTCCTTAGTCTGTTTTCAGATCCCTCCTTGGTTGGACTGGGCAGAGGTTAAGGGGGAGAGGTAAGGAGTTTATGACAATTCTTACTTCTCCAGTATTGGCTTCATGTTCTCTTGAGATTGACTGATGTTTAATAGCCGACTCTTTCATAAGGTACTCGTGGATTTTCTGTGATCCTCTCATGGAATCTTCTTGACTGCAACTCCATGTGTCTCTGTGCAACTTTCTAATTTAACATACTTTTATATTTACAAGTTGGTAATATAATTAACTCCATTTTACAGACAAGGAAACAGGCACAGAGAATTTAAGAAATTTGCCCATGTTCACACAGACGGTGAGTAGTAGAGTCCATCTGATTTCTGAGCTTGATTTTGGAGCTTATAGTCTTAAACACTAAGCTAAATAATGGCAGCATTGCCAAGCTGATACAACTCTCACTTGTGTCCCAAGCAGGAAGAAAACTGGATTCTGGGACAGCAGGACATAGCTTAAGTGGCACACACAAGATAACTTTCTTGAAACTGCATGCCATAGACATTAAATAAATCCCCTTTTTGGAGAAGGAGCTCTGATGTGCTGCTTTCAGTTGTCAAAAACCAATTGGGAGCAGAACCAAAAGTCTGTGAGAGGTGCATATTCTGGTCCTTATAGAAGCCATACTTGCAGTTGGGTTCAGCTAGAGAACAGGGTTGAGAAGAATATTGTTCTTGTCTAGAATTTTCTTAAATGGGCACATTATGTATCCTAAAAGAATAAGCCAAACACAAGAGTTGGAATTTAATCTTTAGCTGCCTCATCTTAGATGGCACAGGGCTCTGAGATCCTATCTAGTGGGATAGAGACTGAAGGTTAAGCATCATGATTATTGCAACTTGTTTATCTATAAGATATATCTTGTGCATTTTAGCAGTTACACCATATATCAGAGCGGATTTTAGATAAGAATCCCAGAGCCTTCAGCAATACCTGGAGTGTACCTAAAGCTGATTCACACAGTCCTAAATGCGAGAAAGATTCTGCACTCCTACAAGTACAGATTTAACTCCTTTTAGCATTGGCCTGCTTAAAACAATCCCCCAATTTAGATTCTTAACCACCTGGATCTTAACCACTTTAGAAATCATTTGTCATTCTATTTTTTCACCATCTCCCTCATTAGAAGAGAGACTTATCCACTTACCTTCTATTTCTGAGTTTTCACTTTGATGGTTCACCATCTTTACATCTGGCTGCCGGCTTTACTTCTTTTTTCTCAGCGACTGCTTTTGTCTTTTATTATGAATTCTACAGACAGCCTTTTCAATAGCATTTTGTTTGATGTGGAACTGCCACACAGACACATCTCAAGAATTGCCCTGCATTGCCTTACACCAGGGGGGCCATGGTGAGGAGGGTCGTGGAGCTGTCGAGCTTCTCCAGAGCATAGAAACAGGATACATGCCAGAATCAAGTCTATGGTACATGCTGAGGAAGAGATCAACTTGCTCATCGGAGCATGGGGATTTTTAGGGCACGATCAGAAGCGAAGTGTGGTCAATATGACAAGAGTAGGGTGTGGGCTGGGAGACAGCAATCCAGTGTTAAGTTAAAAATCACAAGGTCTTTATAAATTTGGAAAAGGAGACTTCTTTTCTTATAAGATATTATAGCCTACAAGGTGGCTATTCTGACAGGCTGGGATGTGTGCTTCAGGCTGAAGCCATTACCAAGCACTTGGAAAGTGGAGGAGTTGAGGTAGGAGCTTTATGCTGAAAAGATTGGCTAAACTTATATTCAACAGGTTGTGGAGGAGTTATGAATATTCATGAATGTGGTCCTGATGCATGTGTAGTGAACAAATATGTATGTAACATATGACTCATGTTCACCTTGGCATGAAAACTTAACATTTAAATTCATTATAATTAAGTTCTGTAAGTGAAAAGGTCTTTTCAGGATGCTAGGGCACTCAAGTGCACAGCCTCTGTAAACTGGCCGGAACCAGTCCATGTTTGGGGGGGTCTTACCGGGAGAAAGTTAGGGAAACCAGTCTCTTGTCTAATCAAAGCTGTAGCTAAGGTTGGTGGAACAGGAGTGGGGAATGAAGTGGCTGGAAAGGAGGTAGGAGCGGGGGGCTCAATTAGTCAGTGTCTGATGATTGGTGAGCTGCAATTGCTTCAATTGCTTATCTCAAAGCCTGGGCTTTTTTAGCTGCTAGAGAAAAAGAAACGTAGCAGTTAGAATGTAATATGTATTTTTAAGCATAGTTGGGCATGACTTAAATCATTGATTGGAAGGGCTTAAGTTCTGTTTATAATTTAGTACGTTATTGCCACAAACAGTCCACTCTGTCAGCCTTATGATCTCTATTTTAACATTAATACGGTTATTGTGTCTAAACAGCAAAATGGAGGGGTATAATGAGGCATGTCTGATCTCCCATCACATCATGTCTAGGAACTCACTTTTTAAGTTTTTCCTGGGATCCCCTTGGCCAAAAGGAAATCTATTCAATTAGTGAGGAGCTTAAGGTTTTATTTTTAGTTTACACCAGGAAAGAACAGGGCAAATATACAGTGGATTGTAAAGGGCAAAATGAACTTCTCTGAATAAATATTGAAGACTGTCATGGGCACATTTAAAGTGCCTGGCACATTTTAGACCTGAAGTCAAATTTAGCCTCATAAGAAAAACCTAGAAACCGATTAAGGGGAAAATGAGGTTGAACCATCTTGAGAAAATGAGATTCAAAGTGCACAGACAGAGACATGATGTTCTGTCAGACTTACAAAGTCTCCTGTCATGTAGAGGAAGGACATGGTGGTGGACTGAAGACAAACACCTGGAATGGGAAGCCTTCCTTATCCAGATCTTCTGGAAAACTACTGCCAATCAGTGTAACAGAAAACTTGGACTGGGATCTCCTCATTGACATTCATGGGTATTTGTGTTTCTTCTTTTCCTTTGACAGAAGTTTTTGGTTGCTAGATTTTTTAAATATCTTTTTTATAATAAACAGTTATATAATTCAGCCTCATTTTAAAAAACTCAAACAATTAACTAGGATACAAAGAAGAAAATAAACAGCATCTTCAAATAACCATGTTTAACATTAGGCTAACAACATTCAGATGTCTTTCTCTGCACAAATGCAGTTAGATGATGAGTACATAGATAAAAATATGGTTTGATGGGGACATCAAATGTTATAAAACAGAATGCCAAACCAATCAGATTGTTCAACTTATTTTGACTTGATTATAAAAATAACAAAGCATCTGAATAGTTCCCTCTAAATTTATGGCAAAACTACGGGAGAAAGACCAAAAGATCAGAATCACTGTGCTCTATTTTTTGGAGCACATACTTTAATTTTAGATAGGTTTTGTAAAACATTTAATACATCTCTTATATATTCTCCCGCCTTCACCCCCATATATTTCTATTTTTTAAAGTTGGATTTTATTTTAATTGTTAAATTTTACAACAGTTGCATTCTGTTTCATAAATATAATCTCTACCTTTTTTCTCGCTTTTTACATGTATCTTTTCATTGGCTAAATTTTATGTTCAAATGGTTTTACTATATTTATTTATTAAAAAACAAAAACAAAATTCCCATAAATGGTGAATTGCCTGAAAGTTAGAATATTTAAAAAAGCCTGATTGTTTACTTAAATGGATTCATGACTTGATTGTACACTGGTCTTAGGTCTCAATGTTATTCCTTAATTCTTTGCAGAATTTCTTTCTTCTGCTAGTCAGTGCTACTTGTTATCTTTCTAGAGACATGAAGAATCTTTTTTTTATTTAAATAAAATTTTACATGTATATAATTTAAAAGTCAAATAGTTGTACTATGAAAGCCTATGATGAAAACATTGCGCTTCCTATTGCCCCCTTTACTGATTTATAATCCATTGAAGCCTTATTTAAACCCCTTGAACAGTTTCTTCTGCTAATTGCCTGTGCATTTATAAATAGCATTCTTCTATCATCTCTTGGTTTCTGTTTTTGATATGACTTAATAGCTTTCTATCGTGGAATATACGCATATATTTTCTGGGTGGGCGGGGGGTTCACGGCTTACCCTATTCTTATGTTCCTAATGTTTATGTATCACTCTTCTTGGTTGAGTCTATTTTTAGTAGTCATCACTTCATTGCACTGTAAATATTATTTACAGCTAAGGGAAGTATTGTACAATGTTTCATTTGCCCTGAAATTAATGACTGCCTTGATTTTCTTTTATTTGCTCCATTTCCTATATAATTCATTAATCACTAAGTTCATTGACATTACTGATGATCTAGAAAGTCCACAGAAATACATCAGTTACTCTATTATAATCATTATCTTCTTGGCAACAGGCCCCCTGAAGGCCAACATTCTTTGCTTCTATTTGGACTGATTGTTCTCTAGGCTTGCTTTACAATTGTTATCTTAGGTTTTCCCTCACCATGTCCCTTTTTGTCCATTTGTGTATCCACTGAATTGGATTCTATATTGTCTGCATCATGTGTGTCCTTCTTTTTCAGTTTAATTATCGTAACTCCAGTAAAGAAATTATATTAAACGTACTAATCTTCTAGTTGCTTTTTTCCTGGTAGTATATCAAGGGAAATTTTTTGAGACCTTACCTATCTGATAATTTCATTATCCATCCTTCCACTTGATTGACAATCTGTATGGAAAAGTCTAGGTTAGGACCATGTTTCCTCACAATTGTAAAGGTACTACTTCATTGCTATAGACTGCAGTGATTTTGACAAAAGGTTTATTAAATTTCCATAGCCTGAATTTTTTTTTTTTTTTTGGTTACTTGTGTTTCTTGTCTTCACTTTCTTAAAGCCATTCCAATCTTTTTATTCTAAGGGTTCTAAAGTTTTGTAAAACTACTGCATAATTGTGAGTCTTTTTCCACTCATTTTGCTGTCTACTTCATGAAAACTTTCATTCTGAAATTTCATATTCTTCGGCTTGATGAGATTTTATGAACTTTTTCTGTGACCATTTGCTTCTTTCTGTTTTCTCTTTAACTCACATTTTCTGAAAATCTGAACACTCGGCTACTGTTTTTTTAAAAATTTTAATATTTTCAATCTTATCTTTTTTGTTCTTTTTGGGAGATTTCCTCAATTTTATTTTCTCGTCCATTTGTTCAATTTTTATTTTTGCCATTTGATTTTCCAAACCTCTTTCTTGCTTTCCAAACATTCCTTTTATTCTAGACTTGAGTTCTGCCTCACAGAGGAAATATATCTTCTCTAATCTCTCTTTTTTTGTGATAAAATACTGGTAACATAAAATTTACTGTCCTAGCCATTTTTAAGTGCACAGTTCAGTAATGTTAAATATATTTACATTGCTATAAAACTAATCTCCAGAACTTCATATGATTGCAATACTGAAACTCTATACACATTAAACTGTACCCGCCCCCCCAACCATTTCTTTCTTCCCCAGCCTCTAGAAACCACCATTCTGCCATCTAATTCTAGGAATTTGACTACTCTATATACTGCAGTAGCATTACATAGTACTTGTCCTTTTGTGATTGACTTATTTTACTTTACATAGTGTCCTCATGGTCTATCTATCTTGTAGCACAAACTTTCTTCCTGTTTAAGGCTGAATAATATTCCACTGTCTGCATATGCCACATTTTGTTTATTAGCTCATCCACTCATGGACATGTAGGTTGTTTTCATATTTTGGCTATTTGTGAATAATGTTGCTGTGTACATTGGATATACAATTGTCTATTTAAGACTCTCCACTCAGTCCTTTTGGATATATAACCAGAAATGGAATTGCTGAACCATAGGGTAATTCTATTTTTAATATTTTTGAGAAACCACTATATTGTTTTCTATAGTAGCTGAACTGTTGACATTTTTACCAACAGTGCATGAGCTCCAATTTATCCACCTCTTCACTGACACTTGTTATTTTCAAGAGTTTTGGGTTTTTATTTTGTTTTTGTTTTGATAATGGCCCTCCTAATGGGGTCAAGGTGATATCTCATTGTGGTTTGACTTGTATTTCCATAATAATTAGTGATGTTGAGCAACTTTCCCTAGGCTCATTTGGTATCTGAGTACCATCTTTGGAGACATGCCCATTCAATGCCTTTGCCTTTCTGTATTGTTTCTTGCACTTGACTTTTTATTGTTGTTGTTCTTGGTCTCTATTTTTCATGTTGAAAACTTTTCTCAAATACCTGTAAATCCTCACCTCTCTATTCATATGTAAGTGTGAACTTATATATTAACTGGAAGAACTGGAGTATGAGGGGTGGAACTCACTCTGTGTGTGATTAATCAGGAAATTGCTCATTTTAGGGAACATCCCAAAATTGTACTTATTAGTATTTTTTTTATTATAATGTTTTTTTTTAACTCTGTAATTTGAATTTTTATTTTATTTTCCAGTTTTATTTTTTTTTAATCTCTTGTTTTATCAAAAGTAAGTTTTCGGTAAGTTCTTCTATGGTACAGTCATCATAGAAATGCAATTTTTGTTCCCTGTATTGTATTTTTTTCTTCTTTTTCAGATGTGTTCATTTATCCTTCTCATTTTTGCTTCTGTTTATTTCTGTGGTATGCTTATTTTTAAAACTCTTGCTCAGACTTCAAATGGAAACTTTTTTCAGACTTTTGAAATAAAATTCAATTTTGTGTAAGTGACTTCTGTTTTATTCACCTTTTATCATTATTGAGGCATGGTTGTCATTTCCTCTGACTCAGAGTTCAAGGGCTGTGACTGTGTTTTACTGACTTTGGGGTAGTCCATTCCATGGTAAGGAGGGTGAGCTGAGATAGAATCTGCTTGGAATTACTAATCTGTGGTACTTTGTATAATGAGCAAAATATTCTGTACCAGGATTTACTCCACCTATTGGGAAGTACTTCCTATTTTCATGGGAAATACCCTTGCAACTTAATGTCATTCTCTCAACTAAGGAAGAATCCCTAAAGCCTATTTTTTTAAATATTGGGGAAAGCATATTCAAATTGTTTGCCTCTACTATTTCATACCTTTCTCCTGGAAATGGTTATCATGTCCTCCAATTCAGAAGACAATATCCATGCCATTTGTTCTTGTTCAAGTATTATAATATTATAAAAATTACTAGGGTTTTCTCAAAGTACCGCTTCTAATGAAAAGGTTGGAATGCATGTAGGGTGCCCAGGGGCCTCAACAAACACTGTGTTTATTGTGGCCCTCAAGTTTTGAAGCTTATGACAAGAGGTTGGGCTTTCTTTTTTATTAAATTTGAAGTACCTTTGACTATCTGTTTTTATTAAATTGAGTAGAAATTGGATGAATAAGATTTTTTAAACTGGCAATATTTTACCATGTTTACCGAAAACTCTGTTAATATTTGAGCATGATTTAATAGGAAAAATTTATATTGCACTTGATAAATAAAAAAGGAGAAAGAAAGTTGCAGACACATCTAAAATCCTATTCTGCATTTTTGGTTGTTTCAAATCAGCAGTTTTAGTTACCAATGAATAATTATCTTGGGAGAAAACAAGCTTGGATTCCAGTTACTCTGCCATTGGTTGGTTACATGTCTTGAGGTAGAGAGTCAAACTTTTGGATCTTAAATTTTTAAATTGTGAATGCTAGTGTTACACAGTTGATCTATAAGGTATCCTCTAGCTTTAAATTATGTAAATACAATTTTTTTCTTGTGCTTAAAAATAAAATTAATTTTTAGATTATTATTTGTACACTGTTTTAATACTATAAAATACATGTAGTATTTAATTTTATGCAATTTAATAAATATATGTTGATTGCCGACCATTTTACTAGGCATGGAGAACAATATATGAAGAACAAGAGTTATTGGAAAGAAGTAAGAGAAAAATGGGACAAACATTTTAATAACTAAATTATAGAATGGAGTATATGGTACATATTTACTAAATGTATGCAGGGGTTTAGAAAACATAGAGATTATAGTTTCAGACAAAAAAATTATGCAGAAGTGAGGTTTGAGTTAGGTCTTAAAGGAAGAGAGGCAGATTGAGGCAGAAGGGAAGAAACAGCATGAACAGAAAAGGTAAAGCCTGGATTATGGAAGTTTGGAAAGCATTAGTTTCTTATATTTAAATTCAGTGAATATTGCTAGGACTAATACAAGATAAAACTAGATTTCTTTGAGTCTCTTCAATGATGTAATTTGACTTGAATTTTAAAAACATTAATATGACAACATGGAAGTTGAATTGACAAAGAGAGGGACAGGGAGGAGGGAAGTCAGTCAAGAGGAATGCTCTCAGTCAAGGAAAGAAACAAAGAAAATCTGAATAAGAATTGGATCAGTGGGGCTCAAAAAGGGAAGAGGAGAGAATGAATTGGAAATGACTCTCATGTTTTGAACCAGGATATGAGTGGCTATAAAGGTGACGTCAATAGAAATGAGAAAGTTTCAGCTGTGGTCTGTAGTTTTCCTCGTCTAGATCTTTCACCTCCTTGGTTTGGTGTATTCCTAGGGTTTTGTTGTTGTGTTTTGTTTGGTTTTCGCAGCAGTTCTAAAAGGGATTGAGTTTTTAATTTTAACCATAGCTTGTTCATTGTTGGTGTATAGCAGGGCGACTGGTTTGTGTACATTGATTTTGTAACCTGAGACTTTACGGAATTTGTTTACAAATCTAGGAGTCCTTTGGAGGAGATTTTAGGGGTTTCTAGGTGTACTATCATATCATCAGCAAACATCAATATTTTTACTTCCTCTTTTCCAATTGGATACCCTTCATTTATTTCTCTTGTGTGATTACTCTGGTAAGGATTTCCAGTAGTATGTTGAATAGAAGTGGTGAAGTTGGCACCTTGTCTTGTTCTAGTTCTCAGTGGAAATGTTTTCAATTTTTTTTTTTTCATTCAGTGTGATGTTGGCTGTGGGTTTGTCATATATAGCTTTTATTATTTTGATGTATGGCCCTTCTATGCCTAGTTTCTTGATTGTTTTCATCCTAAAAGAATGCTGGATTTTATCAAATATTACTTCTACATCAATTGAACCGATCGTACGGTTTTTTGTTTTTAATTCTGTTAATGTGATGTTTCACAGTTATTGACTACTTGTATATTTTAAAACATTCCTGAATTCCTGGGAGGAAACCCATTTGATCATAATTTATTATCTTTTTGATATGCTATTGTATTTAGTTAGCTAGTATTTTGTTCAGAATTTTTACATCTATGTTCATTGGGGATATTGATCTGTAGTTTTCCTTTTTGTTATGCCCTGATTTGGTATTGGGTTGATACTGGCTTCATAGAATGAGTTAGGGAGGATTTCTCCTTTCTAAATTTTTTGGAATAGTTTTATGAAGCTTGGCCTCCATTCTTCTTTGAATATCTGGTAGATTTCAGCTGTGAATCCATCTGGCCTTGGACGTTTTTTTTTTTTTTTTTTTTTTGGGGAATTTAAAAAATATTGATTTTGTCTCACTGCTTGTTTATGATATGTTCAGCATTTCTATTTCTTCCTAATTTAATCTAGGAGGGTTGTATGTTTCCTGAAATTTATATATTTCGTCATATTTTCTTGTTTATATGCATGCAGGTGTTTATAGTAGGCTCAAATAATCTTTTATGTTTCTGTGGTGTTGCTTGTAATGACTCCAGTTTCATTTCTAATCAGTTGATTTGACTCTTCCCTCTTCTTTTCCTGATTAATCAAGCTAATGGTCAACCAATTATGTTTATCTTTTCCAAGATCCAGCTTTTTGTTTCATTTATCTTTTGTATTGTTAATTGGATAAGTTATTTTTGGTGGACAGTTATAATTTCAGTTTTCAACATATGGAACGTGGGGTACAATAATCTTATCAAGAAAGCTGTGTCAAGAAGGCAAGGGAGGTGCTAGACCATGCATCAGGAAAGGTTTAAAGGCCAGAAAAACAGACATGGAATCTATTCACATAACGGGAACAAAGGAAATCTTCAGGGAAATATACCTAGAAAACAGCAGACCAAGAGTAGAATAACATTAAGAAACAGAAAAATCAATATTGAAATGTCTGCTTTACTTACGAGCACCTGGTAAAAAGAAGAAAAGGAGAAAGGAAAGAAACGAGGAAGAAAAGAAGGAAGGAAGGGAAGGAGGAATGAAGAAAGAAGGAAGGAAGGAACAAAGAAAGGAAGGAAGGGAAGAAAGAGGGAAAAGAAGGAAAAAAGAGAAGCAGGAAGGGAAGAAGGGTGGGAGGAAAGAAAAGAGTGAGAGACAAGGACAGAGGAAAAGAAGAAACTAAGCAATTGTTAATTTTATTGATAAGTTTCAATACGTTGTGCTTTAATGTTCCTCATCTGAGTCCAGGTTGTGTGTTACATCTAGGTTTATTATAGGGCTGTAAAGTGAGCATTTTGTGCACTTGACTATTGATAACTTTGTGCTTATATTTCCCAAATGATCACTTTTCCTTGCTTCTGCCACTTTCTCAGATGGGGGGGGATAGTTGGGTATGACTAGGTTTCTTAGCAAACATCAGCAGAACTGACCACATCTCAAAAAACATCAAACTGAGACAATATGAGGAAAGGAAGGTAGCAATGCTGCTTTTAACATACTAGGAGCCCAGTTCTTGTCTTTTAGAGTTCTCAGCAGCTGGATATGAGAACAGGTCAACCCCCTAATGGTGTAGAATTTCTGCAAAATATATCTGTCAGAAGAAGCCACATTGTAATGAGAACAATTCAAATAATTAACAGAGTATTTATATTTCTTAGTTTGTTTAATATATTTTCCAAGTGCTTTTCATTTTGTAAAAGCATTGAATATATCTTAAACGTGAAATTTGATCAATTTAAGAGAAACAAGTTCATATTTATTTCTATTTTACCTATACCTTACATGTCTGTAATGGTCAGATATATTAAATATAAAATTAAAAATAAAACAATAAGTCTTGTTCCAAAGCAAAATATGCAAATATACTTAAATGATTGATTATTACTCTTTGTGTTTGCTAAGAATATCTGCAAAACAGTAGAGTATAATGGTCCAGAGAAAATCATTTAAAATCATAAATTTGGTCTTTAATCACAATTCCATCACTATTATCTGTAGTGAAAGCTTAAGCCAATTTAATAACGTTCCAGGGTTTTGTAAGAGCAATGGCCTTCTTATACTGATGTTAAGATAATGAGGTGAAATAATATTAGCAAAGCGGTTAGTACAGAAAGTGAAATCTAGTATGTGCTCAATATGTGATGGCAATTGTTATTTTCTCTGTTTAGAATTTCAACATAAGAATAAAGATACATATAGGAATAAAGGACTTCTTTTACATAAGTTAAACATTTTTTAGCTAATTTGGCACAGACGAATAAAAATTATTTTAGAATGTTCCACATTTGTTTCTCAAGATTAATCACATTTTTTGTTGTGGGTTGAAGGGGATTAGGGAATGGGAAATACATTAAGAGCTGTTATTGAATAGATGATGAACTTCAAATTAAGGAAGTGTGTTTATGTTGTTAATTGTAAATATTTCAATTAGTTAATTTAGATTTTGAAACATAATTTACTTTCAATGAAATAAAAAAGATCTGTGTTAAAGATGAATACCATTAAAAGCTTCAAGAACTCCCATCTGAAATTGTTTATAAACTGTTATGTTAGCTTAACAGCAAAATGAATTTATTTTAAAAATTGGCGATATGTTTTGAACACTACATTATAATGAAGTTCTCAGTGTATTACATTAAAGTCAAAGAATAGAAGCTTTGAGACCTTAAGAATTCTCCCACATTTTTAAGCAGATGACAATATAGTTAATTTTAGAAGTTTATTATTTGCTAATGACACTGAATTCAATACAGATTTAATGTTCAATTATGTTATGTTAAGCATGTTTCTAAAGCCTCTTTTAAAATATAATTTTATTCTTAGGACATTTTCATATCTCAGATAATGGATATGTTTCCAGTGCTTCCAAAGTTATATTTTTATACTATGAAAATTTCTATTCCAAATAAATTGAAGTAAGTGTGTAATAGGGAGAGAATTGGACAGATAATTCAAAATTTATTTGTGCATCAATGTTGACGGTTACCTTACTAGTTTACCTTAGTAGTTTGAGTGAAATTAAACATGTTTATAATTTTAAATAAAAATTTTTATATTATAAATATTTCTTAAAATGTATTAGACAGGAGAAATTATGGTATATCATAAATCAATTTGTAAAATTCATGAAGTATTACATAAAGAAAAAATTAATACTTACTGGCTTCATGATTAATAAATTTTAAGTGAGAGATAGCTATTATACTTATTAATTATTTTAAAACATCTATATAACTAAATTATTTGAAAATTTTAAAACAGATATAGTAAAATATTTTCTTTTGTTGCATAAGCATTTCTTTTTGAGTATACAGCCAAAACTTAATCTTTCCTTCATAAGCACAAATATGGCTTCATTGTAACTTAAACACTTAACAAAAAGTCACAGTAAGACGAATCCTCACCTGTATATATAGGATAGCCATCTTGGTCCCTATAAAATGATGCTCTATCTTGGATCATCTTTCATGTTACAAACACTTCAACTGAAATTATTTTGAAGTGAGTTATCCTCTAACCAAATATGTAAGAATAAATATCTTCTGTAGGGTGATGGCACAATATTCTTAAAAATAGGGAATGGCCTACATATAAGTATTTTATCTTATTTATTTAATACTGCTATTAGAAAAGCCTTACTGTTCTAAAACTAGACAAGTTAAATTTAATATGTAGTTTCCAAGTTTCTAAGTGATGTATAGCTAATAATTCCACAAGTTAATAAATTTTGTTTTTAAGGTTAGAGTTTGAAATTTGATGTTAGTTAATCTTAGTGAGTATGGTGGAAAATCATATTTCTGAATATCAGATAAACTGATAAACTGTCTTTTATATTTTCTCGCATATTCTAGGATTGGTGATCAGTTTTGTTTTGAATGTTTTTCAGGGAAAAATAATTTTGGCTCTACTCATATGAATCTCTGGGAATTAAAGCCTACATTGTTCAGGTGTTGAAAGAGGTACAAAATTACTTCCTAAAGAAAATTCTATATTTGAGTACATCTGCCTGTGGCAGAGGTGCCAATCCAGTATTCCTCAGCCTTTCATTTCCAGTAAGAACTTCAATTTTCAATGGACATTTTGCCATCCAGTAGAAAGACTTTATTTCCCAGCATCACTTGCACAGAGGCATAGTTAATGACTATGTTTTGGCCAATCAGATGTCTTTGAAAGCATTTTGTGCAACTGCTACACTACAACCATGTGCTGCATAAGGATATTTCAGACACCTAGGGAACACACATATGATGGTGGGCTGGGAAAATTGTAATGCATGTATACAGAAACCTGATTTATAGCACTTGATAATGGCATTGTAGATCAAGTAGGGAAAATAATGGTGCTGGGATATCTTATTTCTATATAGGTCTAAGTATAGGTACAGATATATATGATACAGATATCATCTAGGTTTGTGTAAGTACACTCTATGATGTTTGTACAATGCCCAAATCACTTAAAGATGCCCTTCTCAGGACTCATCTCTACGGTTAAGCAATGGGAGACTGTATCTGCTTCTTGGACCTCCTTCTTTTTCTTCCCACTGACCAAAATGTGTAAAATTATGACTGGAAAATGAGCACTTACCTTCCAGTATGGGGCAGGACAATAAAGATGGTTAGAGCAGCAAGGGGGAAGGAACCTGGGACCCTGAAGAGTATGGAGCTGCCACACCAGAACTGGCCTGTCTTTTCAGTTTCTTCTTATCTCAAAGAGAAATAAGCTACTATGTTATTTAATTAATTTATTGTATTTTTGTTGCTATATGCAGGCGAACTTAATGTTTACTGATAGTATAATCTTTCTGCTCCAGTTTCTGAGATGGTGGGGAAAGACTGGCGTCTCCTGGTAACTATAAAGCTTCATGAAAGACATAAAGGATTTTCATAAAAGAAGGCCTGTATGGATTTCTCTATATGCCAGTGTTTTAATAGGTATTTTTAAACCTGACAGCTTTATTCTTTGAGCTATCTTTTAACTGCAGTCCTTGTCATAAACCCAGTTGAATTTTTCATATTCATGTTCAACTAGCGTTTGTTAAGTAACCTTTATGTGTTAGTCATCTTCTGATTTGTCAAACATTTATATTCTTCACAACGCCCCTGCAGGATATGTAATATTATTGCAGCTTTACAATGAATAAGAAGCTCCAAAGGGATGTAACATGTCAGGTGTTTCCTGGTGAGTGACGGAGCCCCTTGAAACAAGTTGGAATATGTCATCTCTACAAAACCCCAAAAAGCGATCATTCAACTTTTTTTTGAGCTTTCAGAAATATAGACATGAATATGTCATGATGAAAATCATTTCATTCATGTATATTTTTTAAAGTTCTTATACTTATTTTACTGAAACAAACCAATATATAACTTTCAAGCACAAGCTTATTTTATTCTTCGGGGTCATATAAAGCATTTAATTCCACTTTCTGATGAAGTCATTTTAAATATGTGAGTACAACTACCATGTCCCCTTATAAATCTTTTCTGCCTGGGTGCAATATCTCTAGTTGCTTCACCATTGATCATATTATATTTGAACTTCTCATTATTCTAATTTTCATGATGTAGACTAAATCCATATTGGTTTTATTGCTGCTGACTGAATTATACGTTTACTTCATCAGTCAACATTTAACTTTTTTTTTTTTTTGAGACTGAATCTTGCTCTGTCGCCCAAGCTAGAGTGCAATGTCACCATCGCAGCTCACTGCAACCTCCCCTCCCATGTTCAAGCCATTCTCTGCCTCAGCCTCCCAAGTAGCTGGCATTATGGGCACCTGCCACCATGACTGGCTAGTTTTTGTATTTCTAACAAAGACAGGGTTTCACCACGTTTGGTCAGGCTGGTCTAAAACCCCTAGCCTCAGGTAATCCTCCCACCTCGGCCTCCCAAAATGCTGGTATTACAGGCATGAGCTCCCACGCCCAGCCAATGTTTAACTTTTAAGTACTACATTCCATATAGGATGCTTATTAGTAAAAACATAATTAGATTTTACCTGAAAGACTAGCAAAAACAGTAAAAAGGACTTCTTGTTAAAAGTGATTCAATGACCACTGTCATGCTACATAAAACACTTGAAAAAATGTCTATAGGTGATTCTGTTTAAAATAATAGATCACTCTAATTTGAATATGATAGAATTCATTAACAAAATAAAATTATTATTCCCAGACCTATCTGTTTAAAGCCATGCTTTGTTACCTCCCAGGTGCCAAATGTCTTTGCTCAAAATGACCTGCACAATACAAGTAATTTTCCAAGTTTTGGCAAATTTTATACGTTGTGCTGTATTATTTGAATCTGTATTATAATACATCCTTTCCT
The DNA here is from genome assembly GCF_009761245.1 of Sapajus apella. NCBI lineage: Eukaryota > Metazoa > Chordata > Mammalia > Primates > Cebidae > Sapajus > Sapajus apella. The sequence continues at coordinate 3,033,926 of NW_022436969.1, read as the reverse complement.
CTGAATATTTTAGGTTAATCTTCACTCTTTCCAACGATTGGGTATACAGAAGCCACTAGCTGTCTTCAGTCCTCTATGGCAGTTGTCCCTAACTCTTTTGGCACCATGGACCAGTTTCATGGAAGGCAATTTTTCCATGGACTGGGGCTGGGGGATGGTTTCAGGATGAAACTGTCCCACCTCAGATCATCAGGCATTAAATAGTTAGATTCTAGTAAGGAGCACACAACCTAGATCCCTTACATGTGCAGGTCACAATAGGGTTTGAGATCCTCTGGTAATCAAATGCCATCCCTGATCTGACAGGAGGCAGAGCTCAGGCTGTAATGCTGGCTCACTGGCTCCTCATCTAGTCTCAGGCTGTGCAGCCAGCTTGGTTGTTGATTTATTTATTTATTTTATTCATTTATTTTTATTTCTTTATTTTGATGTGGAGTCTTGCTCTGTCGCCAGGCTGGAGTGCAGTGGCACAGTCTCGGCTAACTGCAACCTCCGCCTACCAGGATCAAGCGATTCTCCAGCCTCAGCCTCCCAAGCAGCTGGGATTACAGGCATGAGCCACCACACCCACCTAATTTTTGTATTTTTAGTAGAGTCGAGGTTTCACCATGTTGGCCAGGTCAGTCTCAATCTCTTGACCTGTGATCTACCTGCCTTGGCCTCCTAAAGTGGTAGAATTACAGGCGTGAGCCTGTGGCCAGTTTCTTAACAGGCCATGATACCCGCTCCCGCTTGAGGGTTGGGGACCTCTGTTCTATGAAATCTGGTGCAACATAAATAAACATATAAACAAACACATAAATCATGCAAATAAATATATAAACAAACACATAATACACCCGATGACATATGGTATTACAAACTTTTGTTGATCCAGCTTAGTGCATGCATGTTGTAAATTCATCTGATGACTGTGTTTCTCTAGCCCCCAGTGCACACCTTATTTATATGTAAAGCTCAACTCAGGACCATCTTCTCCTGCGAGGTCACGCCTTTGCTTCTAGTTTTCACAAACCACTTTCAGCTCTCCGTCCTATAGCTCCGGTAGTTAGAACAACATAACAGTCTGCAGTTTATTGTATTTTTTTTCTTAGTATTCTCTGACCTTATTTCACTGACTTGTGAGACCCTGACATTTGGAAGTTCTTCCAGACTAATTCTTCCTAACTTCTTCCTGCTCCTCTTTTCTCTCTCCCTGGGCAATAATTCATTAAGTTCCGTGAAGGTTCTGCCACACTCTACCGTGATGTGTACCTCCTTTGTTCGTTTTCCTCATTATTTCAATAGTGTCTTTACCCCTACTTACCAGCCTCATTTGTTCTTTTTTCACACTGCCAGCAACATTAGATAGCTAGAACAAAAATCTGATCACCTCTCTCCTCTGCTTGAAGTCTTTCATTGGCATTTCTATCCATTATCATAAACATCCAAATGCGTGTTATCGTTCTTACACTCATTTCTCACGCGACCCATGCTATACTGAACTCTCCTGTAGTTTTTCCATTTATGTTACTTGCTTTACTACCTCCAAGAGAAATGAAAGGAGCATGTTTGCACACTAGAATTATAAGAGAGAATGTATCAAATATTTTACATTTTTATCTCATTTAATCTTTGCTCAACTTTAAGAAGGAGGAATAATCATTATCCCCATTTTCAAAGGAAAAAATAGGGCATTTGAGAGGCTATATAAGGTGCTCAATATGGCAAAAAGAATAAGCAGAAAAGGCTAGAATAAAACTCACATCTTTCTCCTCCACAGCTATACATTTATCCTCTGTGCCTTTTTGCTGTTCCATAGGCTATTCTTTCTGCCCAGAATTTCTTCTTCCTCACCTCTTTGCTGTCTAATAAACTACAATTACTCTTTTTAACTCAGCTAAAATGTCATCTTTTTTTTGTAAAGCTTTCCCAAGAATCTCTACTTACACTTCAGCAGGTTAAAAGCTCCCAACTTTGAACTTTAAAATACTTTGTATCTACTTCTGTTGTAAGATGTATTAGGTTATACTATAATTATCTAGGCATATTTTCCTCACCAGATTTAGTGGATGATTCACTTCCCTATATTGTTTTCTTTTCTACATAGAACTTATCACAGTGTATGCATCCAGAAGCAATTAGTGGTTAATTGATTGATGAGTGCTATATAATTTGACTTTAAAAATGCCCAAGAATCTAGAAATGATATGCATAAATGATCTTAGTTAAATGGAGCTTTCACACTGTACATAGCTTCTAGCAGTGAATTTCAACTGTGAAGTTAAAACTTATTGGCAAAAACAGAATCTCAGAGTATTGGTGATATGTGCAGCTTGTGCAATTTATTAGTATAATATATGTTTGGGAAAATTTTGCTTTCCAAATGCTAATTAGGGAGTATAAAAGGTAAATACATGTTTTCACATGTTTATGTGTGACATAGTTCTCAACATTGAAAGTGGCCGTGGCTGGCTGCTGCTCCCGAATCCCATCCTTCTGGCCTGACCTGACATGGTCTGGCTTGCCTGGGCTCAGTGACCATGGGGCCTCAGCTCCCAGTGTAAATCATATTACATAGAACATTTGGATGATATCTGCCTGGGAGATCGCCAAGAATTACAGAAGACAAAAATACTAATGCATTTGAGAAAGTGGTAGTTTTGGGGGGACTGGGGGGGAAAGCAACTGCTTTCCTGATCTGCAACTTAACTGGATGCTAAGATGTTCGTGGACATGAATAGCCAGTGGTCTGACAGCAATAAAGAAAGCTATGATCCAAATTGTAAAGAAGAGGATGAAGACCCTGGGGACATAGAGGACTATTATATGGCAGTAGCCAGCAATGTGGGACAGTAGGGGGCTGATGCCTCTAATCTGGAGGAGAACCAGTTCACTTGCTTGACCTACAAGGAATGTGAAGGTGCCCTCAAATGAGCACATGACCAGCTTAGCCTCTGTCCTAAAGGTATTTCATTCAGTCACTAAACTTATAGTAGTTAATTTCCACTGGCAAGTTTCAGAGATATTGGACAGATACAAGTCCAATTCTGCTCAACTGCTTGTTGAGGCTTGAGTTCAGCCTAATTCCTCAAAACATGTTCCCACATCCCATCCTCCTCACCACTGTGCAGCGTGTATGCAGTTTGTGTAAAAAGGAAACCTACTCTCTCTGGCCTTTTAGCATCAGTTTTGCCGCAGCTGCTGGGAACAGCACTGCTTAGTTCTCGTCAAGGACAGCGTGGGCGAGGGAGTCTCTTGTATGACTCAGGACTGTCCATTCCATACACCAGAGGACTTTGTGTTTCCATTGCTTCCTAATGAAGAATTGAAATAGAAATACAGATGCTACCTCTTCAGGGACCATGTGGAGAGTCATTACCAGCTCCAGCTGTGCCCTGGTGCAGACCGCCACATGGTTATTTGGGTACAGGAGCCTAGAGCTCTCTGAGTACAGTGCAGTTGGTGCAAGGAGGTCTTCTGTTTCAAGTGTCATCAGATGTATCAAACACCCACAGACTGCACCACAATCCGGAAATGGCTCACAAAGTGTGCAGACGACTCTGGAACAGCCAATTGCATTAGTGCTCACACTAAAGATGGCCCCAAGTGCAATGTCTGCATTGAGAAGAGCAGAGGCTGCAATCACGTGCAATGCTCCAAATGTAAATACATATTTGGATATGTCTAGAGATTGGAAGACTTATGGCAGTGAATATTATGAGTGCAGTCATTACAAGGAGAATCCTGACATTGTGAACCAGAGAGCCAACAAGGGAAGCCCTTCCCCAGACAAGGGAAACCCTCAAGAAGTACTTATTCTGCTTTGAGAGGTGGAAAAACCACAACAAAAGCTTGCAGCTAGAGGCAGAGACATACCAGCGATTCACGAGAAGATTCAGGAGAGGGTCATGAACAACCTGGAGACATGGATCAACCAACAGTACCTACAAAATGCTGCCAAGCTCTTGACCAAGTATCGATACACCCTGCAATACACCTACCCACATGCCTGTTACATAGAGTCTGGATCCAGGAAGAAGCCGTGTGAATACCAGCAGGCTTAGCTGGAGGCTGAGATCAAAAACCTCTCATGGAAAGTGGAGCGTGTGGACAGCTATGACAGAGAGGACATGGAGAACCAGATGCATACAGCAGAGCAGCGGAGGAGAAGCCTGCTGAAGGATTTCCATGACACCTAAGTTGGGATGTGGGTATGCCGGGGTGAGGAAGATGTGGCTGCAAGGTCTGCTGGCTGCCATACTGCATGCTGCAGGCTCTGCCTTTCATGATCCCAGGCAACAGCCACGACCCCACTCCTGAGAGACACTGGCAACACCTCTTAGTTGATTTCTGTTCTCTTCTCTTTTCATTTGTTGTTACTATCAGCGTAGAGGCCATATTGAACTGGCCTATTTTCAGAACTTTTATTCATCCCTGGATGATGGTTGGGAGGGAGGGAAAGTGTTTTCTGGGTGTCTGTTAATAGTATTAGATCGTTACAACTTATGTAACTTTCAAAGGTTATACAGTTATACAAAAAAACAGGCAAGCTATAGGATAACACAGCGCTTTTTGAAAATAAATCAGCATTGGAGTGTTTAAAAGAAAGAAAGAAAATGGCCATGGTTATAAGAGAGCAAGAAATAGTAACATGAAGCTCAAGTACACTTGGCAGCGTATTAAGGTCCCATCAAACAGGACTGATTAAAAAATTGCCAGCCATTTCACAGAATAATGCCACCAAAAATATAAGGAATCTGGTCCTAACAAATCAAATTAATTTGACAGTATTCCCATTTTTCCTGGCCTGTGTACTTAGATAAATGTCATAGATTTGGAGCTTATTTGAGGAAATGTCCACAGACACAAATCTTAACATAGCAGCTCAAAAAATAACATGTTTTCCAGCAGTTTGGAGAAAACACATAGTGACTTTTCCCGCTTAAATAGGCATTGGTATATGTAAACAAAGTAAGTGTTAGTTTATCAATAATACTCTTTCACTTGGTCTTTAAGATGCTATCAAACATCTTTTAGTATTGCCTTATTGTTTTATCAGAAAGCCAGCATCAGTGCTAGTATAATTTTTTTCTTCCTATGATGACTGGAACGTAAGCTCAATGTATACTCTTTGGAGGTGGCATCTTCTGATTTTATTCTCAGAAAACTAGTACATTAAAAAAAAAAACGTTCTAAAACTGAGAACATTTTCACTATGCAAAGACCATATTTAGTCCGGGTTGAGATTTACTTTTATAACATTGTTTATTAGATTCCCTAGCACACTGCATTTTCTCTCTGGTTTTAAAAGACACACTATGAATATGATGAATCATGTGCTGTGGACATATTAAAACTCTTTTAGATAAAATACCACTCCAATTTCTTTTCTGAACTGGCTTTTCACAACATTCTTTGTTTTATTATTTTTGTTCTTACATACCTTGCCTTCCTAGAGCATATTTCAAAACGTTTATGTGCTCTCTCCAAGTACCCAGAGGGGTCACATTTATATTTTCCTTAATATTCCTTGTGGCCTCATATTTGTAGATAAGTCCTTTATAATGCAGCTTATATTATGATGAAAAGGACATGAGGAACCCTGGCTTTCTTTTTTGTCGAGTCTCTAAACTCTAGGATGTACTGTGTAGGGAAATACTCATTTACCATTCAGTTACATCAAACCATTGACAGTGACTAGCTGAAAAGAATTTTCAACCTTGTAAATTATAGCTTTACTTAATTAGTGACATCATATAACAAGATAAATTATGAATTTAGAAAATCATTATTCGGTAAATGAATGCTTGTCAGTTGCTCTGAAGGCAAATTAATCTTCCAGCATCAGAAGAAGGCCTAAAGGAAAAGGCAGAATCATAGACAACACTGTTATACAAAGTCTTTTCTCTCATAAATTGGCGGTTCTGCCCATCAATGTGCTCTTTTTGGTAGAGTAGTGGAAAATAGCCTGATTCTGGAGAAAATGTTCATCTTTGGAAGTTGTTGAAAATCTTAAGGGAGCAACAATTGTTTGGCTTTCAAATCACAATTTACAAGATCTAAGATTTATACATGGTATGTGCTCTTTATAATTGATTGGAGTAAGACATCGGTTTTCTAGTGTTCTCTAGGATATTCAGTATTTAGAAAAAAAAATGGAATATACCAAAGGCTAGAGGACTCTACTTAGACCTGAACTCACTTAGGTGTGTGGAAATAAATATCTGCTATTCCTCATCAGGGTGATTTGTTCTTTTGTTCAGCTGTAAATGGCCACACTAAATACAGTGATCAATATCTGTGATGTCTGGTAGGCCTTTCTGGTTGCTATGGCCATAGCATTCTGTTCAGACAGGCAGACTAGGATTGCCATTAATTGGGCTTGGTTTGACCCAGTGATATTCCATTGGTAAAACACCTTAGTACAATAGTTCCTATCTGTTAAACAGTGGCAATTTGCTAAACCCAATAGAATATATTCCTTCTTAATTTAGGCTACAGAATCCAAAATGGACTGAAAAATTTGGAACAAGCAGCAAAACTTCAGACAGGTATAAATACACAGAGAGAAAGAGATTGTGAGAACAATGGTTACAAGAACTGCCTTATGTGCTTTTTGCTTTATAGTATCATTCTTATTGTTGTACACTGTATGATTCTCATTTCTCTAAAACCAAAGTATCATTAGAGAATATTACAAGTAATGATTGCAAGATGAACATTGAAGTGATTTAAATAAATATTCTCACTTGTCATCCTTGATTAAAAGATAAACACCAGATTACAGATGATTGTCATATTATCCACTGTGTTTTTCTTTCCTTGTTTTCCTATACTACTTAGACATTTTTTTCAACTTATTGATGTACCTTTCCATTGGGATCTGAATTAGTTGAGGCAGCCATTCAGCACTGGGTTACCTGTGTGGACAAGGGCAATTCATTTAACTTTTCCAAGACAGTTTCATCCTCTATAAAATGGGAGTCATGGCATCTCATGAGGCAGATGGATCACAAGGTCAGGAGTTCGAAACCAGCCTGGCCCACATGGTGAAACCCCATCTCTACTAAATATACAAAAATTAACGAGGCATGGTGGCACGTGCCTGTAGTTCCAGCTACTCGGGAGGCTGAGGCAGGAGAATCACTTGAACCCAGGAGGAGGAGGTTGCAGTGAGCCAAGATTGTGCCAAATGACAAAGTGAGACTGTCTCAAAATAAAAAATTCATAAGAGTAACTTGAACAACAGATGCTGGAGAGGATGTGGAGAAATAAGAACACTTTTACACTGTTGGTGGGAGTGTAAATTAGTTCAACCATTGTGGAAGACAGTGTGGCAATTCCTTGAGGACCTAGAAATAGAAATTCCATTTGACCCAGCAATCCCATTACTGGGTATATATCCAAAGGATTATAAATCGTTCTACTATAAGGACACATGCACACGAATGTTCATTGCAGCACTGTTTACAATAGCAAAGACCTGGAACCAACCCAAATGCCCTTTGATGATAGACTGGATAGGGAAAATGTGGCACATATATACCATGGAATATTATGCAGCCATCAAAAATGATGAGTTTGGGTCCTTTGTAGGGACATGGATGAACCTGGAAACCATCATTCTCAGCAAACTGACACAAGAGCAGAAAATCAAACACCGCATGTTCTCACTCATAGGCGGGTGTTGAACAATGAGAACACATGGACACAGGGAGGGGAGCACTACACACTGGGGTCTGCTGGGGGGAAATAGAGGAGGGACAGCAGGGGGTGGGGAGTTGGGGATAGATAGCATGGGGATAAATGCCAGATATAGGTGAAGGGGAGGAAGGCAGCAAATCACACTGCCATGTGTGTACCTATGCAACAATCTTGCATGTTCTTCACATGTACCCCCAAACCAAAAATTCAATTAAAAAAAAGTAACTTGAAAGAAAATTTCTGATCTTAGAAGATCAGAGATAATAAGGTTTGCCTATTTTCTTCTTCTTTGAAGTGTATGATTCAGTCACCTTTTCTCAAATGTGGTTTTAAATTGCTATCCCTTAATAATAAATAACCATGAAAATCTCAGTGGTGTAAAAATAAAGCATTTATTTCTCAGTCATTTGTCTGCAAATTGGCTATGGTTTTATAGAACTAAGCTGAGCAGGACTGGGTTTGGCTTGGGACTATGGAATAAGTTCAGGTCTATTCCACATGTCTCTCAATATTCTGGGACTAGCCAGCTATCAGGAGTATATTCTTTCCATAGCAATGACAGAAGTGTAAGAGAGTAAGCTCAATCATCCAAGCTCATTTCAATCTTATTATCCTGTTGACAAAAACAAGTCATATGACCCAGCCTGAAGTCCAAAAGCCTAAGGATATGGAGAGATAGGGGTGGGTGGGTAAAGTAAGCATTTATCCACAGCGATCTAAGCTACTACAGTCGTCATAAAGAATTTCCCTTGTCCATACAGGTAACCCGATACAAAAATTGCTGCATCAGCTGATTCAGATCCCAACAGAAATGTATGTCAAAAAGTTGAAAAGAGAGATCTAAATAATATAGGAGTATAAGGAAAGCAGAACACACCAGATAGTAATTTTCAGTGTAGACGAGACAAGTGTCTGTAACCTGGCATTTATCTTTTAATGTAGATATTGGAAGGGTTAAAAAGGCTTCTGCTATTTTATTTCAAAATATGCATTTTATTTATATATCATAAATACTGAGCAGTTGATGAAATGTTTTTGAACTCCATCAGTGAGAATCATAGGTCAGTGAATAGAGCAAACACAAAAAAATTAGTATGTGCCAGTTCGAATTTGGCTTTGGTCCTAAAATTATAGAGATTATATCTAATAAGACAGTGCACCTTCTTTGTTTTAGGGCATTACATATAATGACTCATAATTTCTCCTTAGGAAAAGCTTACAGGTGTTTTGTCTGATTGAGGGATTTCAAGCTGTTCATAACTACTTCGTTTTTGATATGTTTCTCCACTCAGCATAGTATATATTATGTATTTTCTATATATTATACATATATAATATATGTTTTTCAGCCTGATTAATAAGAATTTAAATGAAGTGATTTAATGTACTGAGTAAAAATATAATATTTAATTGAAATTTATGACTCCCTTCCATCTTCCACCATTAATGATTCCTTTTGTCTTAATTAAGAGCATATTTAAAACAGTGATATTTGAGGGTAGAAAAGGAAAAATGTGTTTAGAACCAAGCTGTTTTTTTGACTTGGTAAAATGTTTCATTTAATTTTTTGTCTGTCATTACGTGAAATATACAATTAGTATGGAGGATATTGAAAAATTATAACAAAATAGCAAAATGAATGAATTATTTTAGGACTCGTATTAAGATTAAAATAATAATGATAGTAAAAGCAAATCTGACATAATGTTTTGAATACAGTCATATGTCACATAATGAGAGGAATACAGTCGAAGAAATGCGTCTTTAGGTGGATTTTGTTATTGTGTGAGCATCACAGAGTGTAACTACACAGCCCTGGGTGGTAGAGCCTACTACACACCTAGGCTATATGATACGGCCTGTGGCTCCTAAGCTACAAACCGGTACAGCATGTCACTGTACTAAAAACTGTAGGCAATTTTAACACTACTCTGATATTTGTGTATCTAAGCATATTCAAACATAGAAGCAGCACAGCAAAAATATGATTTAAAAGATAAATGTGTCACACCCGTATAGAGCATTTACCATGAATGGGGCTTGCAGGGCTGGCAGTTGCTCTGGGTGAGTCAGTGAATGAGGGCCGAGTGAATGTGAAGGTCTAAGACATAACAGTACATGCATGTAGACTTTATAAACACTGTACACTTAGGCTGCATTAAGTTTACCAGAAATATTTTTTATTCTTCAATAATACATTAACTTTAGCTTACTATAACTTTTTACCCTATACACTTTTCACTTTTTTAACTTTTAGACTCCTATGATAATATTTAGCTTAAAACACACGTTGAACAGCTGTACAAAATGGTTTCTTCATCTATTGAGACAATCATGTGGTTTTTGTCATTGGTTCTGTTTATGTAATGGGTTACGTTTATTGATTTGCATATGCTGAACCAGCCTTGCATCCCAGGGATGGAGCCAACTTGATCATGATGGATAAACTTTTTGATGTGCTGTTGGATTAGATTTGCCAGTATTTTATTGGGGATTTTCACATTAATGTTCATCAGGGATATTGGCCTGAAATTTTCTTTTCTTTTCTTTTCTTTTTTTTTTTTTTTTTTTGTGTCTCTGCCAGGTTTTGGTATCAGGATGATGCTGGTCTCAAAAAATGAGTTAGAGAGGAGTCTCTCTTTTTCTATTGTTTGGAATCGTTTCAGGAGGAACGGTACCAGCTCTTCTTTGTCCCTCTGGTAGAATTCAGCTGTGAGTCTGTCTGGTCCTGGGCTTTTTTTGTTAGCAGGCTATAAATTACTGCCTTAATTTCAAAACTTGTTATTGGTCTATTCAGGGATTTGACTTCTTCCTAGTTTAGCTTTGGGAGGGCGTATGTGTCCAGGAATTTATCCATTTCTTCCAGATTTTTGAGTTTGTTAGCATAGAGGTAATTACAGTATTCTCTGATAGCAGTTTGTATTTCTGTGGGATTAGTGGTAATTTCCCCTTTATCATTTTTTATTGTGTCTATTTGATTCTTCTCTCTTTTCTTCTTTATTAGTCTGGCTAGTGGTCTATCTTTTTTGGTAATTTTTTCAAAAGACCACCTCCTGGATTCATTGATTTTTTGAAGAATTTTTTGTGTCTCTATCTCCTCCAGTTCTCCTCTGATCTTGATTATTTCTTGCCTTCTGCTAGCTTTTGAATTTGTTTGCTCTTGCTTCTCTGGTTCTTTTAATTATGATGTTAGGGTGTCAATTTTAGATCTTTCCCACTTTCTCCTGTGGGCATTCTGTGCTATAAATTTTCCTCTAAACAGTACTTTAGCTGTGTTCCAGAGATTCTCTTACATTGCATATTTGTTCTCATTGGTTTCAAGGAACTTATTTATTTATGCCTTAATTTCTTCATTTACCCAGTAGTCATTCAGGAGCAGGTTGATCTGTTTCCATGTAGTTGTGTGATTTTTAGTGAGGTTTTTAGCCCTGAGTTATAATTTTATTCACTGTGGTTGGACAGACTGTTTGTTATGATTTCCATTCTTTTTCATTTGCTGAGGAAAATCATTTGTTATGATGTTCATTCTTTTTCATTTTCATAACTTCCAATTATGTGGTCAATTTTAGAATAAGTGTGATGTGGTACTGAGAAGAATGTATACACTGTTGATTTGGGGTGGAAAGTTCTGTAGATGTCTGTTAGGTCCACTTGGTCCAGAGCTGAGTTCAAGTCCTGAATATTCTTGTTAATTTTCTGTCCTGTTGATTGGTCTGATATAGTCTGATATTGGCAGTGGGGTTTTAAAATCTCCCACTATTATTGTGTGGGAGTGTAAGTGTCTTTGTAGGTCTCTAAGAACTTGCTTTATGAATCTGGGTTCTCCTGGATTGAGTGCATATATATTTAGGATAGTTAGCTCTTCATGTTGCATTGATCCCTTTACCATTGTGTCATGCTCTTCTTCATCTTTTTTGATCTTTGTTGATTTAAAGTCTGTTTTATCAGGGACTAGGATTGAAACACCTGCTTTTGATAAAATTCAACATCCCTTCATGCTAAAAGCTCTCAATAAACTATGTATTAACGAAACACGTCTCAAAATAATAAGAGTTATTTATGACAGACCCACAGCCAACATCATACTGAATGGGCAAAAACCGGAAGCATTCCCTTTGAAAACCAGCATAAGACAAGGATGCCCTCTCTAACTACTCCTGTTCAATATAGTATTGGAAGTTCTGGCCAGGAAAATCAGGCAAGCGAAAGAAATAAAGGGTATTCAGATAGGAAGAGAGGAAGTCAAATTGTCTCTGCAGATGACTATCCTAAATATATATGCACTCAATCCAGGAGAACCCAGATTCATAAAGCAAGTTATTAGAGACCTACAAAGACACTTACACTCCCACACAATAATAGTGGGAGATTTTAACACCCCACTGCCAATATCATACTATATCAGACCAATCAACAGGACAGAAAATTAACAAGAATATTGTGTATTTAGAAAACCCCATCATCTCAGCCCAAAATCTCCTTAAGCTGATAAGCAACTTCAGCAAAGTCTCAGGATACAAAATCAATATGCAAAAATCACAAGCATTTCTATACACCAATAATAAAGAGCCAAATCATGAGTGAACTCCAATTCACAATTGCTATGAAGAGAGTAAAATACCTAGAAATACAACTTATGAGGGATGTGAAGGGCCTCTTCAAGAACTATAAACCACTGCCCAAGGAAATAAGAGAGGACACAAACAAATGGAAAAACATTCCATGCTCATGGATAGGAAGAATTAATATTGTGAAAATGGCCATATGTCCAATTTACAGATTGAATTCTATCCCCATAAAGTTACCATTGACTTTCTTCACAGAATTAGAACAAACGACTTTAAATTTCATATGGAATGAAAACAGAGCCCATATAGCCAAGACAATTCTAAGCACAAGGAACAAAGCTGGAGGCATCATGCTTCTTGACTTCAAACTATAGTATAAGGCTACAGTAACCAAAACAGCATGATACTGGTACAAAAAAGATATATAAACCAATGGAACAGAACAGAGGCCTCAGAAATAACACCACATATCTACAAGCATCAGATTTTTGACAAAAACAAGCAATGTGGAAAGGATTCCCTATTTAATAAATGGTGTTGGGGAAACTGGCTAGCCATATGCAGAAAATGAAAACTGAACCCCTTCCTTACACCTTATATAAAAATTAACTCAAGATGGGTTAAAGACTTAAGACCTAAAACCATAAAAACCCTAGAAGAAAACCTAGCCAATATCATTCAGGACATAGGCATGGGCAAACACTTCATGACCAAAACACCAAAAACAATGGCAAGAAAAGCCAAAATTGACAAATGGCATCTACTTAAACTAAACAGCTTCTGTACAGCAAAAGAAAATATCATCAGAGTAAACAGGCAACCTACAGAATGTGAGAAAATTTGCAATCTATCCATCAGACGAAGGGCTAATATCCAGAATCTACAAAGAGCTTAAACACATTTACAAGAAAAAAATAAGCCCATCAAAAAGTGGGTGAAGGATATGAACAGACATTTCCCAAAAGAAGATATTTATGTGGTCCACAAACATATGAAAAAAAGCTCATTGTCACTGGTTATTAGAGAAATGCAAATCAAAACCACAATGAGATACCATCTCATGCCAGTTAGAGTGGCAATCATTAAAAAATCAGGAAACAACAGATGCTGGAGAGGAAGTGGACAGATAGGAATGCTTTTACATTGCTGATAGGAGTGTAAATTAGTTCAACCATTGTGGAAGACAGTGTGGCAATTCAGAGATCTAGAACAGGAAATACCATTTCACCCAGCAATCCCATTTCTGGGTATATACTCAAAGGATTAGAAATCATTCTACTAGAAAGACACATGCATGTGTATGTTTATTGCAGGACTATTCACAACAGCAAATACTTGGAACAAATCCAAATGCTCATCACTGATAGGCTGGGTAAAGAAAATGTGACACGTATATACCATGGAATACTATGTAGCCATAAAAAAGGATGAGTTTATGTGTTTTGCAGGGACATGGATGAAAATGGAAACCATCATTCTCAGCACACTAACACAGGAACAGAAAACCAAACACCACATATTCTCACTTATAAGTGTGAATTGAAGAATGATAACACATGGACACAGGGAGGGGAACATCACAATCAGAGCCTGTTGTGGTGTTGGAGGCAAGGGGAGGGATACCATTAGAGGAAATAGCTAATGTAGATGATGGGTTGACGGGTGCAGCAAACCACCATGGCACATGTATACCTATGTAACAACCCTGCACATTCTGCACATGTATCCCAGAACATAAAGTATAAATTAAAAAAAAAAAAGTTTCTTTATATCCATTTTTTTGTAAGCTTTCTTCTATTTTAAAAATGTTTAATTGTTAAATTTTAAAACCTTTTTGTTAAAAAGTGACACAAACGAACGCATAAGCCTAAGGCCTACACAGTGTCAGGTAATCAATATCGCTGTCTTTCTCCTTCACAACTTGTCCCACTGGAAGGGCTTCAGGACAAGAATATGCATGGAGCTGTCATCTTCTATGATACCGATGCCTTCTTCTGAAATGCCTCCTGATGGACTTGCCTGAGGATCTTCTTGAGGAGGTGTCACTCTTTTCAGAAATATACACTATGGTGTTATGATGGCTACAGCATCAATAGGTGATAAGAATTTTTCATTTGTATTATAATTTGATGAGACCACCACTGTAAATACAGTCTGTTGTGGACTGAAATGATATTATGCAGTGCATGACTGCACAGAATTTTGAAACAGGGAAGAGATTCTTGTAGGAAAAAGAAAAGAGCAGATGAAGTTGTTTACATATTCAATTCTCTACATATTATTTTGGACATCTGGGTAAGAAGTTAAAGTTTATGATATTAAAATTGGACGTATTCTGAAAATAAGTCATTCTTTTATTCCATTGAAAATCAGAGTGCTACTTTGAAATACATTCTATCTTTTATGGAAATGAATACAATTTGTGTGAAATTATAGTTGTGTTTGGAAAAGGAATTTTTTTTTCAAACTCTCTGAGGTTCCAATGTAAAAATGAAAGCAGAATCTAAGCATTCTCACAAGTTTTCTCTATTCATTAAAATGAAAAACTGTGACAAGGATCTAGCCTGAATCAAATAGGTCAAGAAACTGTAATTCCAATCCAGAAAACCATAAACATTTTATATTACTGGCCATTTGACTAAAGCTTCACAGCAGATAAAGAAAAAATAATGCCTCTAGAGATAAAAAGTAAATCAATCACACATAGAATATTATTTATTTCACATTTTACTGTCTTTGTTGTGATTTATCTCTTATAATTTGTTTCAGCAAATGTATAAAAATACATTGTGAATCTGGCTCTCTAAAGAATTTTCTCAGAAACTCACATGCATTGATAGCAGGTTACTTGAAAATGAATTATTATCACATACTCTTGAAAGAAGTTTTTCACAAAGCTAAACAAAGGATGCTGAACAGCAGACCAAGAAATGTTGTTGTTACATAATGTTGTTTAAATTCACTATGGAATTTTAATATACATATTCATGTTTAAATTATATGTGCACATATGAGTGTATGCATATAATTTTAATACATCTTATCAAAACAAAAGTCTTAACGCTATAGACTTGTATGAAGGAAAGAGTATCTTAATATGGTACTGTTAAGATACTTCATTAAGGGATGTAGAACAAAACTATATTTTTAAAGCATTTACACATTTTCTGAAATTACACAAGTTCAGACATGCTCTAACTGAAATTAAATTGGCTCTAAAAATGATGCCAAAAATTAGGATGAATGGCCAAAATGGTATAACTTTGAACAATTCACTGAATTGATTATAGCTTCACTTATCGTTTTTCATAATCTTCCAATTAATAAGTACAATACATTTGATATAGGATGGTGGGTAAACCAAAATATTCTCTCCCATACAGCCCCTGTTAGTTTCCCTTTAAATTATACTATCATTCATAGCACTTATAATTTGAAATTGTTTGTTTGTTTACTTATGTGTTGTTTCTTTTCTGACTGTGCTCCTAGTCTTAGTATGTGGTAGACATTCAAAAAGTATTTGTGGAATACCTAAGAGTTCTCAGGATGAAACTTGTCAAATTGCGCTATATAAACAGAGTTTGCTAGACTTCACAAAGACCTCTCTTTGTAGGTATTATTTTTATAGAAGAACTCTTCCTTCACAAAAACCCTAGACAATAAAAGACACTGGCAATTTTTTACATGCTAGATTAAACTGAGATGGCAATAGGAGCTTCTGTGTGGGCTTTAGGGGATTATAGGTGGGGTCTGTAAAGAGGAATTTTTAGGGCATACATGACACCCATTTACATAGTAAATCTCAAGCCTTTTCTAGTGTACCCACTCTTTCTCGTTAAATTATCACCTCCCTTCCTATTAAGGAATAAGAAAGGCTCTACTTTTTCATAAAAGGCTAAAAGCATTACTGATTCTCACATTCTTCTTTTTTTTCACTTTGTGGTCTTGCTGTATAAATATTCCTTCTTACATTTTCAATTTCTCCATCTTTAGCGCCTCTTTCCTCCTGTCCATCATTTAGATATTGTTACTATTCCACAACCTTACAGAAAGCCTTTTTGACCCTGTATTCTGATAAGGTTATTGTCTCATGTCTTACTTACTATTCAGCACAAAATTCCTCCTCTCCATTTCCCTCCTTCCCCAAAACTGCATTTAATGCCTTCACTTCTACACTTCCTGATCATTCTTTCACTTGTAGAAACATAGCTTTTTTCTCCACACTTTCCTGAAACTGCTCCCTGAAGAACATTAAATCTCAAGACTTTTCAATCCTCATCTTCTTCAGTCAGAACTTACAAATAAGCTTTCCATACTAGTTAAGAAAGGCTCATTCCTGTGACAAACTCTACAAACTCAGTTATGGCTAAACACTGTGGAATTTTAATTCTCATTCATGTATTGGACCCATAGAGATTTTTTTAAAATGAGTATTATACAGCTCATTGCTGGGAGTGAAAACAAGAAAAATTGTGAAAGAGGAATTCATCTCTTGCTATTTTTACCACGTTTGTGGTGACATAATTCTCTGAAGCCTTGCACCCCTCAATATCATCCATGAGTGTTGGAACCAAATTTATCCAAACTCCTGTTATCTTTGATATTTTGAGCTCCTCTCATGAATTATTAACGATTTTTTTTGTGTTAGTCTGTTTTTACATTCCAATAAAAGAATAACTGAGACCAGGTGATTTATTTAAAAACATATTTAATAGGCTCATACTTCTGCAGGCTATACAAGCATGACACCCACATCTGCTCAGCTTCTGCAGAGGGCCACAGGAAGCTTGCAATCATGGCAGAAGATGAAGTGGAAGCAGGCACGTTACCTGATGAGAGCTAGAGCAAGAGAGAAAGAAGGCGGAGGTCCTAGACACTTTTAAACAACCAGATTTCATATGATCTAACTGCATGAGAACACACTTATTACCAAGGGGATGTCACAGAACCACTCATGAGAGATCTGCTCCCATGATCTGATCACCTCCTACAAGGCCCCTCCTTTAACATTGGGAATCATATTTCAACATGAGATTTTCAAGGGACAAACATTCAAACCATATCAATCTTAATGGCATCTAGAATGATAAATCCTTTCCAGTAGGTTTTCAATTTACAGATTTCATCAGAGAAATCACTGTCTATGGCAGCTATAGCCTTACAAATTATATTTCTTAAATAATAAGACTTGAAAGTCAAAATTACCCATTGAGCCACAACCTGCAGACTGGATGTTGTGTTAGCAGGCGTGAAAATAATAGTCTTCTTGTATATCTCTAAAGGGCTGTTAGGTGACTAGATGCATTGTCAATGAATTTGGTATTAGCCTTCTTGTACATCTCTACAGGGCTCTTGGGTGACAAGGTTCATTGTCAATGTAATATTTTAAAAGGATCTTTTATCCCAAGCAGTAGGCCTCAAACCCTTATCTTAAATTATTCAGTAAACTATGCTGTAAACAGATGTACTGTCATCTAGACTTTGTTGTTTAACTTACAAAGCACAGGTAGAATAGACTTAGCATAATTCTTAAAGTCCTGAGGATATTTGAATGGTAAATAAGTGCCAGCTTTAACTTAGAGCCAACAGCTGCCTTAGGCCCTAATAAGAGAGTCAGCCAGCCTTTGAAACTTTGAAGCCAAGCATTGACTTCTCTCTAGTTATGGAAGTCCTGCATAGTATCTTCATCCAATAGAAGGCTGTTTCATCTACATGGAAATCTGTTGTTAGTGTAGCCACTATCATCAATTACCTTAGCTGAATCTCAATAACTTGCTGCAGTTTCTACATCAGCACCTGCAGCTTCATTTTGCATTATTATGTTATGGAGATGGCTTCTTTCTTTAAAACTCATGAACCAACCTCACTGGCTTCAGACATTTCCTCTGCAGCTTTTTCACCTCTCTCAGCCTTCACAACATTGAGGACAGTTAGGTCTTTTCTTTGGATTAGGTTTTGGCTTAAAAGACATTGTGGCTCGTTTGATCTTCTATCCAGACCACTAAAATTTTCTCCATATCAGCAATAAGGCTATGTGTTCACTGATGTAGCGCTTTTAATTTCCTTCTAGAACTTTTTCTTTTCATTCACAACTTGGCTAAACGTTTGAGCCAAGGGACCTAGCTTTCTACCTGTCTTGGCTTTTGACATGCCTTGCTCACTAAGCTTAACCATTTCTAGTTTATTTCAAGTGAGTGATAAATGACTCTTCCTTTCACTTGAACACATAGAGGCCATTGTATGCTTATTAATTGGCCTCATTTCAGCATAGTAGTGTGTCAGGAAATAAGGATGCTCAAGGAGAGGGACAGATAGTGGAAGAGTTGGTTAGTGAAGCAGTCAGAATACATACAACGTTTATTGATTAAGTTTTACATCTTATATAAATGTTGCTGTGGCACCCCAAAACAATTACAATAATAACGTCAAGAAAAGATCACTGATCACATATCACCACAACAGATATAATAATAATGCAGACTTTAAAATACTGCAAAAATTACTAAAATTAGATAGGAAATGAGCACATGCAGGGCTACATGCAAGGCTCCCACAAACCTTCAATTTGTAAAAAATAAACTATCCGTGAAATTCAGTAATGTGAAGAACAATAAAATGAGTTGCATTTATATTACAAATCCAAGAGAAAAGGTAATCAAAGCCACAATTAATGTCAATTTCTACGTGACCATGATGTCAATATTCCTGGGAAATAGATACTTCCTAAGCCTCTAACTGCCCTTCACCTTCTGACAGAGAGCTGTTCTCCCGGTAGTACGTCATTGTTTCCAAAACCAGATATCGTCATTTTCATGCCATTGTCATAGTTTCCTGCTTATGTAATTTCTATTTCAAAATTATTCTTAGCAAATTGATTTGCAGATGATCTTTCTTATTAGATGCATATCTTAGTGAAAATTATTATTTTTTGTTTGTATTCACATAAACAAAACAGATATAAAAGAATAGCGTGACTCAAAGTCACATGCTGCAGCTTAACTAGAATTTTTAGTCTGATAAAAATAATTATGTTTTTTTAAGCCCAAACTGGTCTATAGATTTCAAATCTATGCAAATATAAATTATTCATGAATTCCTTGTCTGTATTCCTATAATTTGAGTAAATTAATTTTCTTATTAATTTAATTAATAAGGCCTTTATTTTGGTGTGGTATTCTTATTTGTCTTCTAATCATTTCAGTCCTTATTTTTTTAAATTATATTAAGAAGTAATTTAAACTGATATTTAGGATGATATTTGTGGTGGTGACGTGAGGGACAGGGGATGAACATCTGTTGTTCTGGAACAATTGTCTGCGCGGTAACGAGAAGTCAGTGAAATAAAAATGCCTACTCTCAGTGTCTGCAGATATCTCAGTAACAGAATCACTTCTAGTTGGTTCATTAGCTTGTGTGCCATGTCAGGGCCAGCCTCTTTAATGTTCTCTATTGTTAGGAACTTCCAGGGATGTTTTTGGTTATGGGAAGACAGAGAGATTGTTTTCAGTACTGAAGCTGAATCTAAGGCAATATAAATACAAGCCTGATTTATGTCATGCTTGTCTTTCAAGAGTCTTCTCTACCTCTTTCTCTTCCCTTGTTTCATAGGTGACTATCTTGACCTCTACCACTGAGCTGCTCTCCACTCTGTCCATGACCCTGATAAATCCAGTAATTATTACAGTTGTATGAGCCAGGTTCTCTGCTAAGTCCTTCCTTGATGGGCATCTTTCTATCAAATCCTCACAGCAATCCAGAGGGTTAGGCGTATTATCTCTGAGGAAACTGGAGTTCAGGAAGGCTGACTAGCTTGTTCAAAATTATATAGTCTTCAAGTGGTGAAGCTGGTATTCAAATCCATTTGTTCTGATCTGAATCCTGGGTTTCATTTAAAACTCAATTGGGGTTTAAGAATCACGGATAAACTTGCCTGGAAATTACGACAGAACATGAATGTAAGAAAGAAAAAGGGGCTGTGACAGGTTACAGTTTGTGATCTTTCCTTAGAGACATTTTCCAGTGAATATGTCTCCTTTTCAAGAGGACCATCTTGAAAAAAATTTGTGAAGCTAGTGAAGTTTATCTTCAGCTTTCTACCGCCTTTCATTGTCTAATCTACTTATGCTCCTGTGACAGCTAGTGACCTCACGCTGCCTCCTGTTTCTTATTTTATGATGAGGAATGTTAAATAAACTAATTTTTCCTGAAGTGGAAGTGATAGATTTTCCCTTTCAGAGAAATTCATGTTTTAAAAAGAGGATATTAAAAAAAAAACAAAAACAACCATAGGGCTTTACTTAAATGAATTAATCTGAAGGAAATAAATTTTTAGATTGTGACCCATGGGTAAAAGATCCATTTTAGGTTAGGGCTGCCTCCTCATGGCTTTTGTAGTCACACCCTCTATGTGATCACACATCGTATTCATAGGACAGCCAGTGCTGCAGCTGGGGCTGCCAGTGCCCTGCCTCATGGCTCACTGATGGAAAAGATACTATCTCATCAATTGTGTTTTGCCATTGACCATCATTGCTATGATCTAACATATGTAATGTTTTCAATTTTCCTATGAGCCACAGAAATATTTACCAAGTATCATCTGAATTATTGGAAAATTACATAATCCCTTGTTCTTTGAGAAATATCAATTAAAAAAAAAACAAAAGAATCCAGATACACATCTGGTAGCAGTTTAATTTCTTTAGAATTTATTGCCTATAGTATCTTGAGATTCACAGATGGAGTAATTCTGATAAGATCACAATGTAATTTTATAAATATGTTTGTGTCTAACTGCATTTTATTCAGAATGTATATTTACATTTACTTAAGAAATTATTGAGGGCAAGAATTTACTCATATATAAGCTATTTATGTTAGAAGTAGGTAACAGTGAAGTGAGTGATACAAGTTAGATTTCCCCAGTAAAGGGAAAACGCTTTGCCAGGTGAGGAGATTAATGTAGTTTCAATTTTGTCGTGGTGATAATCTGGTTGTATCCGTATTTACAAGTACAAGGAGGAAATGAAAGAAAACCGTCAGCTTGCGATTTAAAGATATGTCAATTGCGTTTTGTACCAATGAGAGAAAAATGAATCTTCATCTGATTAAAAGAACTTTTGATCCCTCAGAATACCTCTTGAAAAGAACCAGAGCGATTTGAAAGCATCACAACCACGAACTCCCTCTACGGCTGTGTTCATGATTAGGTAAAGTGCATAACATATCACATCTCAGCCAATGGAAATGCAGAGGTCTAAAAAGGATAACTTATCACCTCACTCAACTAGTACCTATAAGAGGAAGTGATTAGTTCTATATCAGTCATTGTATATAAAAGCACTATCAGTAGTAGATGAGGTCAAATAATCAATTAATCTTAGTCTGCAAAGAAAAATTGAGGTTTGCTTTTAAGATGTATGTGGAGCAACAACCACGAAAAACTTTATGGCAGCAAATGTTAGGCCCAGTGGCAATGAACCTGATTCCTACCTTGGGTAAAAGATAATTGGTTCAGGAAAAATGTGATTAGGTTTTGCCCCTCTAGGAATCACATAGGATTGAACTCTTTCAATTCTGTCTTTAGAGCAGACAGGTATAAATTTAGGCAGCCCCTGGCCATAGGCATGCAATTCTATTCACAGGCATGGCTAGAACAGTACACTTAGGCTCTTGTGGGCAGAGCCTGTGTGTGTCAGACTCATGCTGCCATGTGAGTGGCTTCTGTAATTAGCCAGCAGCAGGTTGGTCAGGAGAAGCTGGAGAAATACAGGCTGGAGGACACTGATGGGCCAGGCAGAAATACAGACCAACAAGAAGTTGAGCAGAAAAGGAAGACTGGATATGGGACTTCAGCCTCAGCAGGCTAGTCCATGGTTGGCAGGTTGAATTCTGCTGACTTCTGAAGATTGGCCTTCCTGGTTTGCAGCAGACATAATGGACTCATACCTCAGCTGAGTTGTCAGAAATATTTTTGACAACTAAAAATATTTAGTTGTCAAAAGGGCTAAAACGTTCTTAATTTTACCACTTGGGAGAAGAGAAATAATTTCCTGGGCTATTTCTGTTCTTCAAGAAGCACTGCCCAAGGATGCATAGGAATTGTGTTTTATGTCAAACTACTTGTTTATTGCATATACTCTATTATGATCTATTGCAAATATTATCTGACATTAAATTGTCCATTTGTCCTTCCTTTCAAGCCAGGCAACTGTCTGTAATAGATAATAGTGCAATGGTCATGTCCTCATTGATTCAAATAGTATGATGTGATGAGATATTTACACTCTACTTCTTATAGAATGTGGATTCTCTCTGTGAAATCCCTACCATGAATATTTTCATCCCTTCTCCCTCTGTCTCTCTTAGCTTATGTGGAAGAGGACATCTCTTTTTTCACATAATATTAGTCAGTCCCAACAAGTTGATGCACAGGGCCACTGCCTATGCCTTCTCTTCTCCCTGGGAAATGAGGCATGTAGACCCTTTTCCCTTAGAGAGTTCTCATGCATAATCCACCCTTAAATGTGTCCATATTAGCCAGTAGCAATGAGGAAATCAGCATCAAAGCCTAAGACAGAATTAGTTATGATTTTTATGTTAAAAAATTGAACTCTTAGCATGGAAAAGAAAGTGAAGTTACTCTTTTCTTATAATAACTACTTAATATCCTATTTTTTTAATCCCTTGGATTATATCTAGGACAGGCCCAGAGGCAACTTTTAAATATTAACTTATCTTCAAGTTATTTTAGCCTTGGATCAATAATTATTATTTTCAGTACAAGGTAATCCATACCTAACTTCGATGAAAATTCTACCCCTGCAGCAACTTGAGCCAACTACCAGCAGCAGGAACTCTCTGGTGGTAGAGGAATATGCTTGCTTCCCTACTATTTCCTACCTATTTTTGTCTTCCAAACCTGGATTTTTGGACCCTAAAGGAGGAAACACAGGAAGTAAGTAAAAGTTAAGATCTAAAAAGTTTAGCACAGATGCCATGGCTTTTCCTTTGTGAGCACAGTGGATGTTTTAATGCTAACTCTTTCACTCATGAACACTTTCATGGAGTTTTCAGAGACATCAGTCATTGGGGTTTTCTCACTGGCCATTTTTAAAGGAGAAATTGGTCCAGGTGTGGTGGCTCATGCCTGTAATCCCAGCACTTTGGGAGGCCGAGGAAGGTGGATCTCCTGAGGTCAGAATTCGAGACCAGCTTGGCCAACGTGGTGAAACCCCATCTCTGCTAAAACTATGAAAATTAGCCAGGTGTGGTGGCAGGAACCTGTAATCCCAGCTAGTTGGGAGGCTGAGGCAGGAGAATCACTTGAACCTAGTAGGCGGAGGTTGCAGTGAGCCAAGATCGCACTGTTGCACTTGGGTGACAAGAGTGAAACTCCATCTCAAAAAAAAAAAAGAAAAAATTATGCCTTCTCTCTCTGCTCCTGGTTTCTTGACAGCCCACCATCACTCAGACTTTCTCAGAAATGCCATTGCCATCTTAGGAAAAGTCCTCTTTTGCAAAGCTCAGTGTGGGTTCATGTGTTCTATCTTTCTCTCTGCATCTGTTCCTTGGAAAATGTATAAATGTGTCCTGTTGGTGGGGATGCAATTAATTCTCAAATTTTAACCCTCTACTCTGATGCTACAGGTTGTGTCCGCCAAGCTTTCACTCTTCATTTCTCAAGTTGGAGTAGCCAGTTCTAATATCATATCACTTAAAAAATGGATCATGTTCTCAGACTGATATCCTTGACTTTCTTTCCATTGGGCAAAAAATTGGATGAAATATCACTGTCCCTCACAGTGGACGAGGAAAATGACTTTCCTCCAACAAAACATTCCAAAAATAGTCTCTGCCGTGGATCTCCACCTCATCTCTCGGCCTCACAAACCTCTTTTGTTGGTGGGAGGTGGGTGGTCAGATAAAGTGTGTGTCTTAGCCTGTTCTTTCTGCTATACCAAAATACCTGAAACTGGTTAATTTATACAGAATAGAAATTTATTTCTTGTATCTCTGAAGTTCAAGATTAAGATGTCAGCAGAATCAGTTTTTGGTGAGAGTTGCTTTCTGCTTCCGAAATGGCACTCTCTTTTTGCATCCTCATAAGTCAGAAGGAAGCAAAAAGAGACTGAAGCTGTGTCCTCACATGGCAGAAGAACAGGAAGGGATGAAAAAGATGAGGCAGCTCTCTGCAGCCATTTTTATAAGGATTTTAATCCTATTCCTGATTAATCCCAATTGTCTCTCAAAGACCTCACCTCTTAATACCGTCTTAACTTAAACTTTGGGTTTGAGTTCCAGCATCTGAATTTTGGAGGAGCACATATATTGGAAGCAAAGCAATGTGTGTAAAATTGACTTTTCTTTTTGGTCCACTCCTTTGTCTTGGTGGTCTGGTATCTCACTTTGGAAGTAGCTGAAACATATACTGGAGTCAAGTCAATAAACAAAATTAGCAGAAGTTAGCAAGAGACAAAACATATGTGCTAGAAAATATATGGGATCGCATCATGGAAATTTACTGGATAGCGGTTCCATGTGGCAGGGCCTCTTTTTAAGAAAGGGGGCCCTGTGCACACAGGTCTGCCTTTGTCAGTGGTAAAGGTGTTTGTGTAAAGCTAGTTTATCTATACCTGAAGCAGAGATGCTCACACTAATACCTCCTACTTAGCTCTTGCCTCAGTTGACTCAGGGATAGAAAATTCCAATTTTCCAAGTTGCTATGAGTCTAGCTGCTACAAGAAGGTTGTTCTACAGGATCTGTCAATTGTGTATTATTTAGGAGATTGTTCTACAGTACGTGTCAATCAGTGTTGACATTATACTTTGTATTAGATCAGATCCAAATACTGCAAATATCTGTAGATAGAAAAAAAAAAACATGAAATTTCTTAAAGATGTCATCTCTTTTTTGCAGGTAAAGAATATTAAAACATTATTAGTGCCTCCCTGCTTCTAGATACTGTTATTCCTATTGTGTGATTTACTACCTATGGCTAGATACTTAGATCCAAACAAATTAAAATAAACAAAAATTGCATATTAGCCATATTCATCTCTGTAATCAATGCTGAGTTTATTTCATTAAGGGCAATTGTTTCTCTTCTACCTTTATTTCTCTTCTGCACATAAAATAACACCCTTCCCATTTTTTCTTCTTTGCATATTTAGAATGTATACATTTTTCTTCTAGCATCTTTCATAATTATGGAACCAAATCAATGTAGAAGGCCCAGATTGCTCAGGCATTATACCATTCACGAGTGCCAGAGGGCTGTTCACTTCTGTCCTACAGTTTATAATGCCTTACATAGCCTTGTTCCACGTTCTATGTCATTCATCGGGCCCCAGGGATTCCATCACTATCAGCTTCAAGCCAGAAGAGAAGAGAAAGCATGTGTAACAGTGGTCAGTTTGACTCTTAAATCACAGACAAAAGTCAGACTAAGCATGCTGTATCCCCTTAGCCTAGATTACCAAACAAATAAACTGGTCCTTCATTCCTGAAGGGAGTGAGCGAGGAGGGGAAAGAAACCTAGCAATGCTTGCCTACGTGTTTCCTTCCTCGGTAGTGGAAGGGAAACTCATTCACCTCAGTGGAAATATGATGAGTGTGAATGGGTTTTCCTCACGATGGAAAACCCACTCAATTAATGTGTTCACTCACTGAACATAAACCCAATTCTGCTACTTAGTAGTTTTGCCCCTTGTAGATTACTTATATTTTAGGCCTTGGTATTCTTACAAGGAATATAAGATTGATAATTCACACTTCATAGAGTTTTTCTAAGAATTATAATGAGTACTGGTGCAATTAAGGCACCCAATAAATGGTAGAAAATATACTTAGTAATAGAAAAAATAATCCTTTTGAATCTCAGTTCAAATAAACATAGCATATGTATTTCATAAAATCGTCAGAAAATTATATAAGACACCATGTATCATATGAAATGGCTGATAGTCAAGAATTTTTTTTGTTTTAAAATATCCTTGTCTTTAGTCCAGGAATAGACAGAGGCCAAATCTCTCTCCCATGATCCTACCTCCCTTCTTGGTCCTTTCCCTATCTTTTCTTAGCTGCCAATGTGGGATCTGCTGTCCTCCCCACATTTTCCCTGGTCCAGAGATGTGGGACCCTTGTCCTTCCCCTATTCCCAAGAACATGCATTATGAGGGAAAGCCTCTGTCGTATGGTATGTATTGGTGTGCACTGTACATATTGACACACACTCATGTACACATACAGTATATGAGACACTGTATTACATATATAGTATATTCTATCTAAAGACCAAAATGTAAATTTGAGCGCATGCATGTTTCTCATCATAATTCTTTCCTTTTCTTTTTTTTGTTTGAGACAGGATCTTGCTCTGTAGCCTAGGCTAGAGTTCAGTGGCATAATCTTGGCTTTTTGCAACCTCTGCATTCCGGATTCAAGGGGTTCTTATGCCTCAGCCTCTCGAGTAGCTGAGATTACAGGCACCTGCCACCTCGCTGGGCTAACTTTTGTGTTTTTTTCTGGAGACGGAGTTTTACCATGTTGGCTAGACCGTTCTGAAACTCCTGGCCTCAAGTGACCTGCTTGCCCTGGCCTCTCGTGACCTGCTTGCCCTGGCCTCTCAGAGTTCTGGGATTACAGGTGTAAGCCACCGCACCCAGCCATCCCATCATAATTCTTTGGCAGTGAACTCTAAATTTCTGTTTGTTTTTATAAAAAGAAATTGGGGTTCGTAAAATGTAGAAAAAAATTATTTAAGGGTTATTTATGTAACAAAATATGATATTTTAAAAGACATGTGTAATTTTAAAACAATAAAGTTTTGAAACTGTAGAAAGATATGAGGAGTTCCCAAAAGGCCATTTTTAATTCCTCTGAAATCAGAGAATATGGGCCAATATCTGTGTCACTTACACTCAAAGCAAGGCGTATTAGCACCTGGGCTATTGAAGATGCTATCTCCAGGGTTGATATTCAGCCAACTTACAGGTTGCTTGTATAGTGCCCTAAAGTCATTACGAGTTTTGGCCAGAGCAGGGAAATTCCTGGAGTGAGGACTGAGGAATTATGAATTAGGGCAGCTGGACTCCCTTCCTCTTTAGGAAAGGAAGAGTGAAGTTGACAAAACTGTAAAATGGCACATGTACATAGATGGAGACAGAATCAGCATCATTGATTTGAAATCTTTTGTTCAGGGCTATTTGTACTGTGTCTTCCTAAACTCATTTAGCTATGTTTCAGCAAATGTGAAGACTAAAATCCAAGCAAGCAAACTGGCATCTCTGTTCATCATCAAAATTTGGAGCCATATCTTGAAACTGAAAAAGAATATTTTTGAAAATGCTTGAAGTGTTGACACAGTGCATTCAGGGTAAAGTATCCAAATGTATTATTTCAGCACTTGTTGTGTCCACTTTTAGTGAGATGAGGAAAAGCTGAATTCAAACATGTATAAACTGTCTTTTATTGTGCAAATTCTTGTCTTCAAGCATTTCTTTTTTAATGTGAGGGTTTGTAATGACTTCCTAGTGTAAGGGAGAGGCTAAATCCTCACAAGCCAGAGAATGAGATTTTACTTTGTAAATTCCTGCTTCATTGTCAAGAAGTAGCCTTAGCAGATTGGTAATGGAAGCCAATTACAGATAATATCGGTAATTCTAAAAGAGCAATAATATTGTTGACTAACAGTTATTGCATATTTACTGTGTGCCTGGGAATGTTTCAAGCACTTGGCCATGCATTAATGTATTTGAATGAAGATTAAATAATTCATTATTTAATGAATTATTTTTTAACTCAGATATATAATCATTTGATATATAATATTTGATGTGGATTAGATGTCATAGCTGGGTGTGCCTTATTCCATGAGGATTGTCTTTGGACTCTGAATGGTTCTACTAATTCAGGTGAGAGGATACTCTTAACAGAGGATTTCAGAGACTACTGGACATGAGCTTACCTGTCCATCACCCCCTGCCATTCTGTTAAATCCATTCATATTTTCTTCCTGAATAAAGAGGAGGTAAACACACCAGACCCATGGATTTTTCCCTTGGATTTTAAATTGAGGGTTGAAGGATGAATCTGTGACTCAAGCATATAGATATCAGTTAATTTTAATAGTTTAACTCAAGAATCAGATGACAACAGACTTCAAGACTAACCTAACTCTAATAACTTTATATAACATTTCAATTAACTTGAAATATATGCCCATTATATATCTTATTTGTCTTAGTCATAATTGTTTTATTAGTGATGTTTGTGTTTTACTTTTAAAATGCAAAAATAAATATATATTGTCAATATATAGTGGATAGAGAAACCACAATAAGGGCTGCAAAACACATTTTCTTATCTCCCCTGCTTACTTTTTATTACCCCAAGTTTCTTTCAGTCCTTGTTGGTCTTACCTTTTGTTACACTGGAAATCACTGGGAGAGATAGGTAGCTCTCTGTGTTTTTTCTCATTTTTCCTTCTCTGGCTTGAAAAAATATTAAGGTGAAGCCAGTCATGGTGGCTCAGGCCTGTAATCCAGCACTTTCAGAGGCCAAGGCATGCAGATCACTTGAGGCCAGGAGTTCAAGACCAGCCTGGCCAACATGGCAAAGCCTGGCTTCTACTGAAAATACAAAAATTAGCCAAGTGTGGTGGTGCATACCAGTAGTCCCAGCTACTTGGGAGGCTGAGGCATGAAAATTGCTTGAGCTCAGAAGGCAGAGGTTGCATTGACCCGAGATCATGCCACTGCACTCAAGCCTGGGTGACAGAGCAAGACCCTGTCTCAAAAAAAAAAAAAAAAAAAAAAAAAAATTGAAGTGATGGGAAATGGCATCTGCTCTTGAGGAGTATTCTGCATTTATTTACTTGTCACCAACTAGGTGGAAAGTTAATAAAAACTTTCTGGATATTGTTTATTGCTTTAACTCAGCTTCTGGGCAGAATGGAGTTAGAAAATTTTCCCAATATCTCAAATGTTTTTATTTTTAATTTTTCACAAAGCTGTCACTTTTCAAAACTCATGGTAGAAATTATTACTTCTCTGTATCAGGTGGGGGCTCCCAGAGAACAGAGGCCAGTAGAGACTCACGTTCAGAAGTGAGCTCAGCTGCCTGAATTTACCTGCTTGTTCCAGTAACTCCCATTCCCCTTACAGTGGATGGAAAATATTTGATGACTAATAGTATGCTTGCAAGGGTATTAAGATTATCTTTGCTCCTTCTTTAGTATTCTTGAGAGCTTCTGTGATTCAATATAGCTCTGCATTTTTCATAGGCAACTTTAATACATGATCACTAACTCAGATTTGGCATTGTCAAAATAGAGTTCTTAATTCTCACCACACTTTGCCCTCTCCATAGACATACACCAAACATGTTCTTTTCTTTTTCCTCCCCATTTTCGTAAATTGCAACATTTTGTTCAAAACAAAACCCAAGGAGTCACCTTGAGTGCTCCCTTTCCATCATTTTCTGTGGTGAGGTTAGTATCATGTGGTATGACCTAAAGCATACATTGTATTAGTGACCTTTCAATACAAAGGCTAATACAATTTCCAGTTTTCTCATCATCTCACTGATAAGCACACAGTGCCATGTCTCTGCTGGCACATGCTTTGGGAGAGTGGTCTGGGGAAGAGGCCCTGAGTCCTTCTATTTTACCTTGAGGCGTGCATGAGAACACATTTCTTTAGAAGAAATTAAAGTCAGAGTTCAGAGGACAAGTAGTTTGGTTTCAGATCCCAGTTGAGCAAGGAGTTTTCAAGTAGGCCCAGCTGCTACCAACTTCAGCTTTGTCGAATTGGGGCTGCTAGAGAAAGGAAGTGAGAAGTTGCATTTGGGTGAAGCTCTTCTAACTACTAAATGAGCAGCCGCAGTCCCAGGCTAGGTCATGGCTTGGCCAATCTGAGTTTCAGGGATAATTCACCATACAATCATGCTTTTTTCTCCACTCCTCCCACATTAAATCCTACTGGCCCTATTTTAAAAATTCTTATTATTCCATATATTTTCATCTTGTCTCCTGGCACCCAAGCCAAAGTCACCATTATTGCTTGCCTTGACTATAACAATTGCTTTTCAATTAATTTGTCTGCTTTTACCTAGTTATCATATTCACTGTATCAATTAATTGCCCTCCTCACTGGCCCTACTCAGCCATAATCCTTTCTTCCTAGCAGCCAAGTAAGTTTTGAAAATAAAATTAGAGTGTGCCCCTCATTTATAGCACTGCAAAGATTTCTCATTCAGCTTAGAAGAAAATCCCACATTATTGGTAAGAGCCCCATGGTCTGACTTCCATCTGCCTCTCTAAATGAGTCTCTTTTTGATTCTTTACCAATTATGCTCTAGTCATGCTTGTCCTCTCTCTGCCGTTTGAATATTCCAAGCTCACTTTTGTTTTAACGGTGTTTGCATTTACTATCTTTCTGCTTGCTGGGCCTGGCAATCATATCTTTTCAGGACTGATAATGTCATCAATGGAACAAGGCCCTCCCTGACCAAAAGTAGTTAAATTCCCAACTCTTCTATTTGCTCTTTGTTGTAATATTTATTATTCTCTAAAGTGGTCATGTTTATATTGTTTATTTACATGGTTATTATCCATATTTTACTCATGCTCCACTATATGCTCCTTCAAGCAAGGATGATATCTATTTTACTTATTGATGTACTCTACATTTTAAGGGCTCAGTAAATAGTTGAAGAATATTTAGGTAATTTCTATGACATAAGTACTTGGAAATATATTATTGAAATGTGTTCACGAGTGTATGGTGGTTTTAAAACATAACATAAATTTATTGATACTCCTTCTTTCAGGAGATGAAAGTACAAATGCCCCTTCTCTTCAGTCGGACTGTGTTATTGCCTATGTCTTAAGAAACTAGCTGTCACCATTTACTGTTTCTTGCATTGCTCACTTTTGAAATCTAGCCACCATGTCATGAGAAAATCAAACTGCTACCTGGTGAGGATGGTGTCGAATTTTTTATGACAGCCAAAGCTGAGGTGCTAGTCAACAACCAAAATCTACCTCCAAACATGTGTTGAGTGAGTCTTTATAGAGAAGATAGCATTTTTTTTTTTTTAAATTAAAGGGGGCTAGAGAGCAAATGCTTACATAGGGGGCCATACAGTCTCTATGATAGCTACTTAATTCTCTGCGAGAATCGCCGTAAATATAAACAAATGTTAATGGGAAAATACATAATCCAATGAGAAATGCTGTGTCCCAATAAAACTTTATTTTCAAAAACAGATGGTGGACCAGATTTGGCCTCTGGTCTATAGGTTGCCTACATGAGCATTAGGCAATTCTAACTTCAGATGGTAAATTGCTTCTAGCCTTTGAACAACACCAACTGATATGACATCAAGCAGAGATAAATTTTACCCACTATGCTTTGCTCAGATTGAAGATTTGTGAGCAAAATGAATGCCTTCAGTACTATTATGACACTAAGTTGAGATGGTCTGTTACGTATCAATAGATGACTAGAACAGCGTTAAACCCAGTTTTTTTTCAAATATGGTACATTAAATAAGAGTTAATTTATCTGTATTTGAAATAGTATGTGGCAGATTTAAAATTGGCATCTAAGTATCTTATAAATCATAATACTTTCATTTTAATAACACTTTATAATATTTTTAACATGTATGATAGATACAGAATATGACTATGTGTATACAAAGTGTGGATGACAATGTACAGTCTCAAATATTGCCTTCAGAATAAAATGTTAAAAGCCATTCAAAGTGGAATAATTACAGAGTAATACTGAGTCAATTTTCACTATTAGAAAGTGGTATTTCTTTCTTTCCAGAAAACATATCTGCATAAATACCCTGTCCTATAAAAGAGAAACAATATGCTCATTTATGGTTGAATATAGAAAAATTGAAATAATTCTCTAGAAGTTACAGACCTCAGACACAGCCTTTACATGGAATGCACATCAATATTAAGAATACTGGCTGGGTGTGGTGGCTCACACCTGTAATCCCAGCACCTTGGAAGGCTGAGATAGGTGGATCACTTGAGTCCAGGAGTTCGAGACCAGCCGGGCCAACATGGCAAAATCTCATCTCGACTAAAATTACAAAAAATTAGCCTGGCATGGTGGTGAGTACCTGTAGTCCCGGCTACTCAGAGGCTGAGGCATAGAATAGTAGCTTGAACCCGGGAGGCGGAGATTGAAGTGAGCCGAGATCGCACCACTGCACTCCAGCTTGAGCAACAGGGTGAGACCCTGTCTCAAAAAATGAAAAAAGAAAAAAATTAGGAAGACATGCCTTTGTTAAGCTTATGAACAGACTAATAAATTTCACCTAGTGCATGTGTAAAGAAAAGTGCAATCTTGAGAGACAGCTTTTATAAGAATAATTTTTCAAACATTTAGTTTTTATTTTTTATACATTAGGAGAATATTAATATGGACATGTTCATTTCTTCATTAAATTAGTGACCCTAAGTTAAGAAAGTCTATGCCATTAAAATACACTTTTGCATATGGCACAGAATTTTTATGCTTTTAGTCTCGCTCTGTTGCTCAGGTTGGAGTGCAGTAGCATAATCATAGCTCACTGCAGCTTCAAATTCCTGGGCTCAAGTGACCATCCTACTCAATATCTTAAGTAGCATGGACAATAAGTATGCACCACAATTCCTGGCTATTTATTTATTTTCCTAGAGATGAAGTCTCTCTATGTTACCAGGGTGAGGCACAGAATTTTTGAGCATTCACTGTAATGCGCACTTCACATGAGCTTCCACTGAACATAGTATGGATTTCACAGATTATTGGTTAGTTTTCAATTTTTATTTGAATATACTTTAAATAATTTACGTTATAACCCTGTTCCATAATGTAGAAGGATTTTTTCTACTATTAGTGTTATTCATTTTACAAATGTTCTAACACACACTTCACTTCTTCTAAATTGTGACAAATATTAATAGATGTAATGGCCAACCTTCAGGTCTTCTGCCTAGAGAGATGGATGGCAAGTGCTTTGGTTTGTAAACTGAGAAAACAAAGAATCAGAAAAAAATACTCAAACAGAAATGATATTATAAATGACAAGAGTATTGAGCTTTCTCAACTAATGTAGGAAGATTGAAAACAGGAATAAAAATAGAGATGGTTGTTGTTGCAAACATATAGATTTTTATTTCTGAGCATTATAGGAAATAATATATTTCCTATATGTCAAATAAGAAACATTTAATACTACAGAGGACTTTTAAATGTCTAAGCCCTGCACAAAATAATTTACTGTACCATCTTCAGAAAATGCATGTTTCTTAAATTCCTTTAGATGAAAATTCAAGCAACCTGGGAAATTGTGTCAGGTTAACCTGATATTTTCCTTTTAGTATGCGTCAAATATGCATTTAACGGACAATTCAAGTAAAACAGTTTGAGATCTCACCTCCTTTAGTTTTCTCAAGGTGTCACCTTCATGGTTGTCTGTTCTGATGCTTGAGGTTTCTGTGTTTAAGAGGAAAGGTGCTAACAGAATGTAGAATTTTCTGAAGTGCTTTTTCTCCCATTCTGCTGCTGCTGCTTTTGTTTCAGGGGAGTTGGCAGCTGCCTTTTAGTTCCCTGATAGCTTAGGAAAACTTGCTCTGTAAGCATGTTAATTTTCTTCCCTCTAGAAAAAGCTTGCTAATCTCATGAGGTATTGCAAAGTTTAAATTGAAGTAAATAGAAAAATTGCTAAGTAGAAAAAAAAAAAAAAAGCAGTTCCACAGAGCTTCTTATGAGTGGGAACACATCTGCCACACAATAGAATATGACATCCTTCAGCTTACTGCTTTCCTAGGACATGTGAAAGAATTATTGTTTTGTATGCATTGGTTTGGAGCACTAGCAGGTAAAAGTTTAATTACTGATCTTTGTGTATCTTGATCTGCGGATTATGTAGGAGTAGTTGAGTCTCATTTTCTGCTTTTCCTCAGGGAAATGACTCTTCCAAAAGATATCTTCAAACTAACAAACCCTGACCTCTTATTGTTGGTTTGTTAATTTTTTGTTTTAATTTTCATCTTGAAGTGATATACTGAGAGTAGTTTGTTAACCATTCAAGATGATACCTGAGTTTTAGATGCTACTTAATTATTTTATTTTTATTTTTATTTTTATTTATTTATTTTTTTGAGAAAGGGTTTGCTCTGTCACCCAGGCTAAAGTGCAGTAGTGTGATCTTGGCTCACTGCAACCTCTGCCTCCTGGGCTCAAGCAATCCACCCACCCTAGCCACCCAAGTAGCTAGAACTACAGATGTGCACCACCACCCCGGGCTAATTTTTGTATTTTGGTAGATGGGCTTTTGCCATGCTTTACAGGCTGGTCTCAAAGTTCTGAGCTCAAGCAATCTACCCACCTCAGCCTCCCAAAGTGTTGGGATTACAGGTGTGAGCCACCACATCCAGCCTTTAAAAGCTATTCTTTTCACAATGATCATGCCTATGAGATCGACACGTGCGTACATGTGTGCATGTTAAATATAGGAGTCAACAATGAAGAATGCATCAACTGGGGGCGATTTGGAGGAGGCATAGCAGACTAAATCCATCCTGACAAACATTTTGAAAGGTATGACAAAATAGTATAGCTGGAAGTTATTACTTCAAGCCATTAAATTTTGGGGTAATCTGTCATACTGCAATAGATAACTAATACATAGCTCATGTCTCAGGCACAGTAAATCATATTGTAACATATCTATCCTACTAAATGAAGTGCAGAGCAACATGTGTTTTATGAGTCATTCTGTGCCCACGTCCTTTTACACGCAGCACATTGGATCTTCCATGTGCTGCACTCAGGCTTTTCTTTATTGTTCCCCATTCCTAAGACCCTGAAACTGACCTGATTATATCACAACATAATTTTGATATATTAATCCAGATACATACAACTACAGACATGAAGGTGCATTATTTGCTATGTAATGGGAATAATCTTTAATTTTTCTCAAGATTTGAGAATTAAGGTCATTTCCCAAAGGTTAGAATGGAATGA
Source organism: Sapajus apella (assembly GCF_009761245.1). Taxonomy (NCBI): domain Eukaryota; kingdom Metazoa; phylum Chordata; class Mammalia; order Primates; family Cebidae; genus Sapajus; species Sapajus apella. Next base: position 2,998,629 of record NW_022436969.1, on the reverse strand, counting down.
TGCCATCCTTGTTAATGCCTGGACTTGAACATGACACACATTATATTGGCCTAAAGTCAAAGACACAGTGAAACTCCTCAGCAATAGAGTGAGACTGAATTGTTGATGAATTATAACATAGCCACAATAACTGAATTCACATTCCAAAATTTTGATTGAAAGAGGGTGAAAATTCTAAACATGATTCTATTTTTTCTCTTTTCTCATCACCTTTCTTGTTATTTCTCCTTTCTTCATTCTTTTTTATCCTTCAGATTAATGCCTTTAAGAATTGCCTTAAGCTACACTCATTTCTCCTGAATAATCTATTTGATATTAAATTATATTTCTTTTTCGATTTAAGTAGCTTATAACTAGCTATTCTGAATCATAAAATATATGGAATAATTTGTGTTCCTATGTTATATTAACTTTAACAGCTATATATTAATGTTTGTCTTTTTTAGTTTTCCTGTAGTTAAAAACAAGTCACTGTTTTTTCAACTTTATTCTTTCCAAATTCTGATGGATATTGCAAGTAATTAATTGTATCGTTTTCCAAATCACATACTGATGTTGATATAAGATTCTTTCTATTTTTGGAACATAATTGGAATAATCTACAAATAAACTCTAGTCTTGATTTGAAAATTAAGTTTGTCTCTCTAAATAAAATGTACTTCTCGCTGACAATTTTATGACTGAATATGACAAAGAGCTTTTCAAGTGAAATTGTAAGAAATGTTCAGTCTTATATGTATAGGAACATGAACTGAGGTCTTAGAGATTAAATAACTTGCCCACAGTTAAGAAATGAAGCACAGTCAAAGCCAGCAATTCAACTCCAGAATCTACCAGTATCTGTATTTTACCAGAGTATATTGTCTATCTCTCTTCCTTTCTCCTTTTTCTTTTTCCCATTTCTTTCTTATTTTCTTTCTCTTTTTCTCCTTCCTTTTCTTATTTTTTATTTTATTTTATTTTATTTTTGAGATGGAGTTTCACTCATGTTACCCAGGCTAGAGTGCAATGGCGTGATCTCGGCTCACCGCAACCTCTGCCTCCTGGGTTCAGGCAATTCTCCTGCCTCGGCCTCCTGAGTAGCTGGGATTACAGGCACACACCACCATGCCCAGCTAATTTTTTGTATTTTTAGTAGAGACGGGGTTTCACCATGTTGACCAGGATGTTCTCGATCTCTTGGCCTCGTGATCCACCCACCTCGGCCTCCCAAAGTGCTGGGATTACAGGCTTGGGCCACCGCGCCCGTCCCCTTTTCTTATTTTTTAAAAAAGCATTTATTGGCTACTGTGGAGCCTTTTTGAGTACCAGCAAATAAAAAACATTGTAAAAGAAGAGTTTCATAATATATCGCAATCATTAAGTCATTAATATTTGAGTGTCAGTTGATTCCTCTCATTTCCTTCGGTGAGATTGGGGACATGGGGATGACAGCTGAAATTTCTTTAAAGGGATGAGACAGACACAAGAAAAAGGAGCTTAGAGTGGGACAAATAAAATTTTCCTTTACATTACATTTTGCCTAGACTTCCCAGATGGTCATTTTGTGGCTTCATAAAGATTAATTTATAATAATACTGTGTTTTGAAAATACTTTTGAAAGGGTTAAATACAGTCTGTTGCCAGTGAGTGATTCCTGGGAATTTTAACAAGCCTGAGCTCCTGCAATTCAGCAGATAACAGCTATCAGGATTGTGGTGCATACAGAACTGCATGGTGTCATGTTTTCATGGCTGCACAATTCTTGTAGAAATTGCTCTTGAAATGACCCAGCTTTATAGATGACAAATCCACAAGGTGTTGGAGAAACTATCACAATGTTAAAATTCTCACTGGAGCCATAACCTTGGGTTTTGAAGCCAACTGAACTAGAAGAATGACAGTAACTAACTGAAGACTGTTGTCAGTCCCCATCAAATGGTTACCTGAGAAAATAAATGTCCCTTTAAGATGGCAGTTGAACTGTCCTCAAGCATCCCAGAGCCACTGCTTTATTTGGTGTCCCCGAGTGTGTAGGTAGGGAAACAATTTGCTTCAGCATAGCACATGGTACAAGAGTTACAAATGGGGTCATTGTGGTGCTCAATGTCTCAATGCCCAGAGTAATTAACTCCACATGCCATGGCTGAGGGCTGTGACTGCCTTCAAGTGAGGTGATGAGGTGTCCAGCCCTGAAGGGCATGGTTTGCTTGACTTCTTTATTATAAACATGATGAAAAGTAATAGTTTGTGCTACATGGCATTGCAGTGCTTCCAGTCAGGAAATGAATTTTCATGTGTTGGATCTCTTATGAATTCTGTGTGATTTTTGTCCCAGGAGTGTAAGAAAAACTGCTCTTTTTATACTGCTAAGTGAGGGAATGTGTAGCCTAAACAGATGGAAACAGCTTGACTTTAGCATAAGTGTTTGAATATGCAGTTTAAGTGTAGAAATCCACAAGGTACAACTAACAGAAAATCTTTATCATTTAAAAGGCCTATCAGGTTTATATCGACAAAGGGATTGAAACATTGCTGCATGAGGATTCTTTAAAAAATAATATTTGTATGAAATTATTAGATAATTTCAAATATATGTTCCTCAAGAAAGGTAAAACATAAGGATAACTTAATATGATAAGTAGCACAAAGCAAGTACTTATTAAGCATTAGCTATTATTATTTTTTTTTTTTGTTAATTACACCTTCCTTTATCCAGGCAAACAAATAAACAACAACAAAAAAGCCTTATTGTACTTTAAGTACTCTGTTAATAGATCCTGGAAACTTTTCTGTATGATATATCCTGATAAGCCTTTTTTCCACAAGATCCAAATCTCAAAATAGTTGCTAAATAATCATTTGTAATATGTGGAATTATGTCTTGCATAATATACTGTTTTCATAATTATCTCTCATACTTTTCTTATTAAGAAATGTCTAAAAAAAGGCAAAACTGACATGAATTTTTAAATGTGTGATGAAGAAGTGACAAGAGCATCACAATGTTCAGGATGTTATTGTTAAACAGCATAGAGGTTTACAAATGAGTATCGGCAGCATCCAAGAGAACAGACTGATGGCAAAACTGTGAGGCTGTGAGGTTAAATTTTGGCCCCATGGCCTGGCTATTCTGTGCCCCTTTCCATCCTCTATCCTCCCTGTTTTTATTGTTGGCTCACTCCCTTATTTATTTCCTCACCTGCCCATAGGGGTTAAGGTTACTGGGTTATCCTCATTAGTTCGTGTCAACAAGAAAGACATCTAATAAAATGAACAGATTGTGGAGTATTAGTAATTTAATATACTATTATCCCCATGCTTATTCACATTTTAAAAGTGGATTTGGAGAAAAAGGAAATTTTTCATCTAACAGAGTGATTCATTCATCACTATCATCAGTGACACGTCAATGGATGTCCTTCCTACACTTTTCAAATCACACCAATCAAATAGGCAGCTGTTTTACCTGCGGGTGAGAATGGCCCTTGTATCAATGCTGTTACTGTGATGTAAGTCAGGTACGTTTTATTCTTGAAGTCTACTCATTCATCTAGAGTATTATTTTAAATGCAACTATTAATTTGAGAGTCAGTATTTCTTTGCAGGGCCTTATCTTACAACTGGAGAACACTTTAAGCCAATGAAACTCTATCTTTGTGCAGAAGCTAATTGAACTTGATTTATGTTATTAGTTACATAGTTGACACAGTGTATGTATTCTGATTCATAATTTAATGTCAAAAGAATCAAAATTATTCTTTATATTTATTTTGATAATTTATTTCAAATGAATAATTGTTCATTCAATTTTAAGAATCATAAAATTTCTGTATAATAAATTAAGCAAAACAATAGTCCTCACAGAGTTTATCTCTTAATGATTTTTAATGAAGGCTTCAGAGATAAAAGATAAGTGATAAGATGGGATGGTAATAGGGAGGAAAGATCTGCGTATGAGAATGTCCTTTAAATCTGTGAATTAGAATCTAAACTATAAATAAAATATTTCACTTTTACTGCTTTGGACTCTGAGCTAGTAATTTAGCACAATTATATTAAAAGTATCACAATAATATTCGGAGGTCCCCATGGACTGTTACTGTCCCATGGCCTGTTAGGAACTGGACTGCACAGCAGGAGGTAACAGCAGGTGAGCCAGCATTACTACCTGAGCTCCACCTTCTGTCAGATCAGCGGTGGCAATAGATTCTCATGGAGTGCGAACCCTTTTATGAACTGTGCGTGCCGGGGATCTAGGTTGCCTGCTCCTTATTAGAAGCTAACTAAGGCCGGGTGATCTGAGATGGAATAGTTTCATCGTGAAATCATTCCTCCCTCCCATCCATGACTTCCAGGAAGACTGTCCCTGGTGCCAAAAAGGTTGGACCTCTGATACATCTCATGATGTTTACCTACCAATAAGGGATTTTCATGTTGGAACCAGGAAGTTACAGTAGAATCTACATTGAGCCTACTGTAACTCTAAGCACCTCCTCTCCCTCTCCAGGTACTATTTTGACCCAGTCTTTGTGTACCTTGTCTTATACCAATAGCTTTTCTTGAGAACAAGAAAACAACCAATCAAACAGCAAAGACTGTGTAGGACTATGAGTTCTAAGATTCAGAGTTTTTGATGGGGTTGTTTGTTTTTTTCTTGTAAATTTGTTAAAGTTTCTTGTAGATTCTGGATATTAGCCCTTTGTCAGATGGATAGATGGCAAACATTTTCTTCCATTCTATAGGTTGCTGGTTCACTCTGACAGTAGTTTCTCTTGCTGAGCAGAAGCTCTTTAGTTTATTCAGTTTCCATTTGTCAATTTTGGCTTTTGTTGGAATTGCTTTTGGTGTTTTAGTCATAAAGTCCTTGCCTATGCCTAGGTCCTGAATGGTATTGTCTAGGTTTTCTTCAAGGGATTTTATGTTTTGTGGATGAAGCTGGAAACCATCATCCTCAGCAAACTAACACAGGAACAGAAAACCAAACACTGCATGTTCTTACTTACAAATGGGAGTTGAAAAATGAGAACACATGAACACAGGGAGAGGAACATCACACAATGGGGCCTGTTGAGAAGTAGGGTTCGAGGGGAGGGAGAACATTAGGAAAAATACCTAATGCATGCGGGACTTAAAACTTATATGAAGGGTTGATAGGTGCAGCAAACTACCACGGGACATGCATACCTATGTAACAAACCTGCTTGTTCAGCACATGTATTCCAGAACTTGAAGTAAAATAAAAAAATAAGATTCAGAGTTAGGGATGCCTGGGTGTTGAGGGAGCAAGACAAGAGCAATATAATGGTCACATGAGCCTAGGATTCTACCCAACTCAAGTCCTATAACATAAAAGGCGAGTTCAACTAAGGCACGATGATAGGCAATGAACTGTTTTTACAACTTTTTGGCCTTTTTTTGCCTAAAAAATGCAAGAATTTTTTGTATTTTTAGATGAGTGTATACTGTAATGATAAATAGAACAGTAAATGAGCTCTAAACAATTGTATGTTGTTTTAAATAAATATGGTTTTATTCATTCCAATTAATTCCATCTTTCAGAATTTTTTAAAGTATGATTTTTGATTATTTGGAAATTCCTCTCTTTTCATTGCCCTCATTAATTGTAGATGTCTGTATCAGAAATGCCAACTAGATCTTTGGCATCAGACATGTTGAGAAAAATTTACAAAATTATTTTCATGATAATTTTGTAATTTTTCAAGTATCAACACACCCATATACAGAATGACCTTCACAAAAAAAACAAAATGCAAGTCAAAACTGTGAATAAAATTTTAATTTCCTGTCACAGAGCTTATTACCTTCAAACCACAGAATTAACATTGATACTTTGAGTTATCTGGCATTTCTAGAATGGAAATATTGGGGTTTTAAAATAAGACATCTCTTCAGGTGTAGGTATATGTGTATGAATGAGATTGCTTTTAACTTCTAACATATTTCAAACAGTTCACAAAACAGTTTTTTAAATATATTCATATACTTTTGGTTACAAATTATATCAATTTCTTCTTTAGTGGCTGCCACCAGCAAAAGACTCAGAATGGGCTACTATATCCACACATTTCAGGGCAATTTCTTCTAGGGCGTTCAAGTAAATGTGTTTCCTAGACTTACACATTACTTCTCATTGGCCAATATATTATATGTTATGGATCTATATTTCATTTTACCACTTTCTCTACAAAGCAAATCTAATCAGAGAAGGTTGTGTAGTAGAAAACTAACAGTATGATGATTTTTGCCAGATTCAGGGAAAGAAAATTGGGTAATGCCATTTTACTACCCAAAATATATCACTTATGTCTTCTAAGTAAACTTCATATTTGGAACATCGCCATGAATTATAATTATCGAGTTTTTATTAAATATTTCCTATATATGCATGTTTTCTCACAAGATGCAGTTCAAGTAACATAAATTAATTTTTGCTTGAGAGGTTGCAGTGTTTTACAATATTAAAATCTTTTACCTTTTACTATATAATCTGACCAATGTAGTTCCTAGACATCTGAATATTATTTATCCAACTTTTTCTAGCCTGTAAAAACACAGATTTCAAATATGCCTAATATAATCTAAGTTAATCTGGTAAGTGTTAAAAATCATAGGTAGGGAAGTGTTTCATTTCTGAGAAATTAATCGTATTTAAAATTTGCTTAACTGAACTAAAACTCAAGTTTCTAAACCAATCAGAATGTTGAATTTAAATAAAAATTGATGAATGGCTATCATAATCTTTCTTGAACATCCATTATATGCATTCACCAAATCTACATTTAGCATAAGTTATAGTAATGTTAGCTGACCACAGATTTAGTTTCTTTTGCATTGAAAATAAAAGTCTTAGCTTAGTATAACTTTTTCCCCATAAATACCTTTGGCTTGCCTTGGCATTTATGCAGCAGCAGGAGACCATTATCCAGTGACACATTCTATCCCACTGACATTATCACTCAAAGATGGTCGATTTCATTTTCAGGAAGGTCCCAGAGAGCCACAGACAAGTTACAATCAATCACACAACCACAATTGCTAGCTGAGTCACATTACTCTCAAAACAAAAAAACAAGGAGAACACAAATATACTAATGCATATTTAAATTTCACATTTAGCTCCTAAAGAACTGATAAATTATAGCCTATCTTCACATTAACAATATCTTCATGTTTAATCCATGCTTACTTTTTCCCCCGACATAAATAAATACTAGAATGAGTTTAAATACTTTGCAGTGTGGATATAGAATACAATCTGGCCGGGTGCTCTGGGAAAGGTGCAGTGATTCTATATAACAGGTAATCTATGAGTGAAAATGAACAGGAAGCTTTGAAGTTTGTCAAGCAAAGCTGGATATGGATCAGGCTAGGCCTAGGGGATAAAGGTAAGCAGAACATAGGTTGGGCAAGTGGTAAGTATAAAGGTAAATGAAATAACTGCTAGGATGAAATTAGGCTGAGCACAACACAAGGATAAGGACAGAGTCAGGAATTCAAGTGCCTGGGTCTGAAAGAGCTTTAGACAGAGACAGTCTGGTTCTATAAAGAGTTTTTCAGGAAGGAATTTTCCTAGATATTGAGCGAATTCTACAAAATGGGCTTTAGACTGTCAACTAAAGAATTAGGAGGTTCATAAATTTAAAAAGGAGAGCTTATTTCTCATAAAGCGTTGCAGCCTGCAGAGTGGCCTTTCTGACGACGGGCTGGGAAGCATAGCTTCTCCCCAGGAGCTTAAAGCAGATGCTTGGAGGGAGGGGCAAGGGAACAGGAATTATTGCTGGACAAGGCACTCCGTTGTATATATTTAATAAGCTATAGGAGGAGTCATGAAGATTTATGAAAGGAGAAACATTCATATGCACAGTTGAGCTTCATGCCCCTTCGTGAGCCCATGAGCAAAAATGGTAGCATTTGCATTATTGGAGGATGGAGTTCTCAGCCCTCTAACATCCAAAGGTGAAGCAGAGGACATGAATCATGGTGTTCGGAATCACACCATGGTTGGTGGGGTCTCATCAGGAAGGCTGTTTGGTTGTTGTGCCAAAACTGAAAAAGGAGGGGCAGTATCAGGCCATTGATTGATATCACCTATGAGGTTTTTAAAACTGTCTGGTTTCTGTTCAGCTCTTAGGGAAGAAGAAAGCTTAATTGTGGTCAGCAAGGGAGCGGGTATAATGAGGCATGTCCTCCTTCTTATCCTGTCATGGCTGAGAACTCAGTTTTAAAGGTTATTCTGGGGTCCCCTTGGGCAAGAGATGGTCCATTCAATCAGTTAGGGCTCTTAAGATTTTACTTTTATTTCTCGGGACTGTCTCTCTCAAATCCTGGTTCTTTCTCTTTCTCTCTCTCGTTACAAAAAGAGCCATATTCCTATGTGTTAGTTGAAGAATTTGAAGAGCCTTAAAGTCAATTTTTTTTTTTTTTAGTTTCTGTTTCGAAAGCTGGAATTATGTCTTGTGACCTGATATGGAATTTCACTGGTCTATGTCATGTGGTAATATGAGCAAATTAGCAAGTTGGTTGCTGTTCTCCTCTTAAACTCTCACTAAGGAGGAGGAGGATCAGATGTTTATTAAACCCTCCTGTGCTACTCCAGGTGCCTCACAGGTTTTGAAACCACCTTCATCAAAGTTAAAAAGGCCACAACATTAACATTGTGGTGAATTTGGGTAAGATGTTTTCGTTTCTCTCTGACTTTTTCTTGCTCCATGCATGATTGCTTGTACATAGTCATTTCAACAAATGGTAGTCACTAATAATTGATTATCTTCCTGTCCCAGCCTCTGGGCAGGCTGCCCGCAGGATTAATGAAGTTGTTTTCCTCTTAAAGAACAATGATCGTTAAATCATGCAGCCCCTCTCGATGACTTCCAGAAATTGGACTGGCCAAGAAGGCGGGGTGGTGGGCAGCTTTGATCACTGCGGATCTCACCTCCTGCAATCTTTCCTGCTAAGCTAAAGGCATAGTTCAATGATAACTGCCATTGTTTTCAGCTTTTTTTCGATAGCGATCGGGAACCACAAACACTATTCTAAAACCTAAGACTGGTCCTTGAGATATTTTTGAGACTTTGCCTACAAATGGACCAACCGATACCAATGAACAGGTAACCCATGACCTTAACCAAGGAACTGACTTGACTGGTAGTAACTTCCCCACTTCCCAGGAACTGATTCGGTGCATGAAGACAGCTTCAACATCTCTGTGATTTCATCCCAAACCAGTCAACACCACCCATCTTTCTGCCCACCAAATCGTCTTCAAAAACCATAGCCTCTGAAGTCTCAGGAAGGGGGCTTTGAGAAATACCCACCATCCTTGCTTGGTTTACTTGCAATAATTAAACTTTTTCTTTAGTGCAATACCTGCTGTTTCAGTGTTCAACTCTATCTGGGCGGTGGGCAAGAACCTGGTCAGATGGTTACAGTTTCACCAGCAAGGAAACCAAGACTTAGCAAAATAAAAAGCCTTAAGCCATGTTTAAGTTCATTAATAAGTAAGCTGATCCTACTGGCCTGGCCTCTTAATAGTCAGACCAGTGGCCTTTCCACTTTATCAAATGACTTCTCCATGTAGCCTGTTTCACTCAATCCAGGAGAGAGGCCTAGCTAGTAAGCATTAGAGTGGTAGAGGTAGATTTTATGGAATTCAGTTGTGAAAGCATTTTCTGTGAAATGCTTCCCTTTATAATGTGACTGGAAGGCTATCGGACTTGGTTAGTGGAATAAAGAAACTGAATTACCAAAAAGTTTTCCCATTGCTATCCATAATTGAGAAGAGAGCTCAAAATATCAGACATGTTGTTATTTTCCACATTACAATTTACTATTACGTGAGTTCTATTAAGTTTATTAAGATGTTTAGTCATCCTGTAAAGAGCCCCCAAAGAAATGAACAACTCTTTTTAGAGTTAGCAATATTTATCAACAAAATAAACACAATGATATATATATATATATGATATATATATATATATCATATATATATATAAAATTTATATGCACAGAGATATTAGAGTTTTGGGTCAATTTGTTTAAATATCCTTGAATTCAGTTATAAAATGGAGAATATGAGTAAAATAAAATACTGGTTAAAACACATGCTAGTACCAGATTTTCTGGTTCAAATAGTGCATCTGCCACTTACTAGGTGTGTATTCTTAGGTAAGTTTTCTGTGCGTTTATCTTTCTGTAGGTAAAATGGGGCTAATTAGAACGGCTTTGAAAATGAATTAATATACAAAACAAAAAACCCACTCAGAATAATGATTGGCCCATAGTAAGCACATTATTAGCTTTAGATGTTATTGTAGTTAATGCTAACATTAATTCTAGGTCTATAATCTGGTAATTCTATTAATGTATCATCTATGATAATTTTCTTTGAAACTATGAATTTTATGATAATTAGAAGCTATTATTTTGACTTTTTAGAAGCAGTACAGCTAATTTATTCTTGATTTCTAGAACCAGGATTAATCACATGCCACATGAGCGTTAATAAATGTAACTTTAAATTAGTGGTTGTCGTCCACCCTGCACAGTTAGGTATCTGTGTTGGCTGTCTGATACACTTCCCTTAACGTCAGCTTTCTATGGCAGAGGTGCTCAATGATAATGGATGGGATCTAAGTGTCCTTATGAAGGAAGTGTTTGCAGGTGATTCTGTGGCACCTCTCTACCTATCAAAATTGGTGCCATAACAAGAACTCTAAATGAGAATTACCATTTGCACTATTGAATCTCTTTTTAATACCTAATAAAGCAGAATATATCCAAGCTATCTGTTCAATTAGGTAGTTTAATAAAAATTGAAAATATAATATAAGCACATGGTACTTCTTTCCTGCTTTGAAAACTATTGGAAGTCGGTGGTGAGGGAGCCATTGATGTTATCCATTTGACATGGAATAGTGGCTTTCGGATCAACATGATGATGAGTTATGGGACTGTTAAAAATGTCTAGTCAGCTAGATGATTGCAGCATAAAATGGGCAATATATCTCTGATAATAACACTTTTTGATTTATTTTAAATTTTATTATGCAGGTCCTCTGACCTGCCAACTAAGCTACTCTGGTATCTCAAGTTTTTTTCCATTATCTCTCAACTTTCTGGGCAGCTGACTAACATCAATCATCCGACCGTTTTTGATAGTACATCTACATGCATCTACATGAGCCAGGACTACATACAGTAAGCTCTAAAAACACAATTATGAAGAGACTTTATATCTCTCTTATAGAACATACACTCTTATTTGGGTGACAGAAAAATTAACAGTCAATTAAAATTAATTGCATTAAGTGCTATAATAATGGCATCTAAGATAGGCATCTAATTCTGTAAACAAAGGGTGACAAATGAGTCAGAAATTCCTTTTGGGGGTGTTGACATCAAACTTGAAACCTAAAAGCTTAAGTAGTGGAAGCATATTTTTAGACATAAAAAACAGTAGCATAGAATCTGTAAAGCAAAATTAAGCCTGGTAGGAAGCTAGATTACAGAGTTTGAGGGGTCAATGGGAGATAAAAACGTGAAAATGTTGAGTGTAGAAAACCTTTTTAAGAACTTTGGCTAAGAAGAGGCGAAAGAGCAAGAACATACTGGGTTGATGAAGGGAGTAAACAAAAGAGCAGACTTAAGCATGTTTAAATGTTAAATGGAAAAAAAACTAGAGACAGGAGAAAGAAGGAGTATTGATTGTCATAAGATCCTTATTAAGGAAAGAAGCAGATTAGAGAGGGAAATAGAAGCTTTGACAGAGAAATTCACTTTAGATGGGAAAACAATGTTGGCCAAAGGGATGGAAGCATGATGAATATGCATGCAGGCAAATGGGTGGGTCAGGGGAGAGGGAATAGGTGGAGTCTTTTTCTGTGGTTCTGGTTTTTTTGTTGGGCAGGAAACTGCCTATTGGCAGTGAGGCAGCAGGAGGTGGTAAAGCAGGGGATGATGGAAATGGAGATGGTTCAACATAGCCACTGTGAAATATGAACAAGGGATAACTGATGATCCAAGAGACTTGGTAGGATGCTAGTGACCTAGAATAATGTTAAGATGCACAAAAGATCCAGCTTGAACTAGAAGCTATAAATTTGGAATGCCTCCAATTTTCAAGGTTGTGCATTTTTTTTTTTCTAGTCTTATTCAGCATTCCTCACATAGCAGTTGAGAAATCAGACGATTTAAATTTTCCAGGACTGCGATTTTTGCCAAGGAGTACAATAGAAGGACAAATAATTAACAGACAATTACACTGTTAAGGGAGTGATTGAGGTGATAGGCCACAAAATCTAGTCTCCTAAGGGGAGGAAACAAGCAGTGGAGGCCACTTTTTAAAAGCAGATACAGAAAAAAATCAACTTACGGAAATTAAAGTGTTGTTGCTATCTCTTTTCAAATGGTTGTTCTATCATACTAAATAAAATCTTATTCTGCAAAGTTTTTAACAATCTACTGATACAGACTAATAAATCAATGATGGCTAGAAAGAAAGCAGGTGATCACTATTTAACTATGATTTGATGTTGAAAGTTGAGAAACTTCATGAGGCAAAGCCAACTCTTCCAGTAATCTTGTTTATCAATTCAGGTGCCCATTGACATTTTTACTTTTATTAGTGTTTTCTCAACACAAAAATTAAAAATGTTAAATTCCAATTCTATTCTTCAGAGATTACTAAAAATTTCTTTTCAGATAGATTGATGCATAAATGGAAGACAGAAAGAAAAAGAGAGAGAATAAGACTTTTCCAATTCCAGAGGGCTCAGTTCTTCTATTTGTCTACACACAGATGTACAGATGTCTGAGGCATCTCCCATCACTATACAGCCAAGTGCTTAGGACACTACTTTCATTTGAACGTGTGCTTAATATCTTAGTTTGGAAGGAGACATATCCATAGGGAAAAATCATGTGAAAACTCAGGAAAGGAAGGCATTTATTAACAAAAAGTAAAAATTGGAGAAGTATAGAGGGAAATAAAAGATCGTGCAAAAATCAGCTTTGGTGTCAATTTAAGCAGAAACACAAAAATATTCTATAATAATTGATTTATATATATATATATATATATATATATATATGTATATATATATTGTCCTGAAATTTGTTATTTGTTTTTACTTGATAAACTAAGGAGATATTGAACATTGGTAGATATTTATCTAAATGATCATTTTAGTCATGGAAAAAATTGCTATAATAACATAATGAGTTTTGTTTATTATAGCATTTACTATTATTAGCCAATTTCTTAATAAGAAATATTTAATTCTATTGGTTATTATATATTTATGAGGGTTTACACAAGATAATGTTTTAAATCAGTAAGTAAACAAATAATTATATATTAATGAGATTACTGGATATTTATAAGAAATAATGATAATCACTTTTCACCTTATATGCAATAATAAATTTTACATGGAGCAAATATTAAACATTTAAATAAAAATATAGAAATGAAATAACAAACAGTGTTAAGTAAAAAATATACATATATATTGAGATAGGGAAGTTCTTCTGAAGCAAGGTTTAAAGTCCAAAACCAGGAAAAAAGAGTGTGGCTACCTGATCTTTAGACCTCCATCATACTTCAGTTACTACATCTTTATAATATGTTTTAGCACAATCAAGGCATATTCTTCTACATTAGCCTTCATTTAAAAAAAAAATCGATCTTGGTTATTCTCAGACATTATTCTTCTCAACAAACTTCAGAATCTTTCAGATAATTTTTGTTTTTCACTACCCTTAAACCCTCTTGGGATTTAGGTTGGAGATGGATCAGGTTTATGGATTAGTTGGAGTAAAATTATTACCTTGCGGGATTGAAACTTCCAGCCTATAAATTGTCTTTGGCTTTGCAAATGAATCTGTTTTATTAATAGTTAAAAGGCATTAGTATGCAAACATGTAAACCATTGGTAAACCAATTAAAATACAGTTTATTTAGGTGAAATTCAAAAGAATTTTCAAGCCCATTGCCATAACCATGGGATCCTTAGCGATTTATATCCCACAGGTTGGAAACCATTGCCTCAGAGAATAATTTATTTTTTCCTTGGTAGGTTGCACTTTACCTATGTGTGAGAGAGGTGAAGTCTAGAGTTCCTGTGTACCTTTGTTTAGAGATCTAACCTTGAGAAATTTCCCTTCTTTAGGAGACGTTTAAATTCCAGCTTATGTCAGGTTTGAAAATTTATGCAACTGATAGATTAAAAGATGCTTTCTGAATCTAAACATTAATGATTTTAAATCCATTTTATGTTTTATTTAGCTAGGTAGCTATCTCAAAGAATTTAGAAAAAAGAAAATTCAACTACCGCTTTATGACATTCAAGTTTATTAGTTTAAATAGCTTTCAGTAAAAAAGAATTCACACCAGTACCATTTTCTATAGCTGAAACAGTGCAGAATGAACACAGCATTATATTTCTTTTGCAATCTACCTTCTTATGCAGAAAGGAAGGTTATCATTGTTAACTCTTTTCAAATTATTATTTCAGATAGTAATGTTCTAACTAATTTGTTTTTGGAACAAAATAATTTTCTAAACATTGTTATGAAGTTTTATGTATGCCATAATTGTGTTTTTTCATGATTAGGAAGAAAGATTAATTCAAAACTTGTTTTAACTGCTTTTCATTAAATCATAACTGAGTTTCATTGGGTTAAATTTGGTAATTTTCCAATCTAAGTGTGTTTTAGGCTGGTGCCAAGACTAATTCAATTGCTTCTCTTCTAGATTCATAGGTTTCATAAAAAGTTCATTTTATGTTAGCTTAGGGCTTTTCTGCATTTGTCACAAGGGTACCAAGATTTATTAGAAGAAAAAAGAAAATAATTTGTAAATTTTACGATTGAAATGACTATATTTAGAATGCTTAATAATGGCACTTAAGAGACAACAGTGTTTATACATTCTTATGCTAATTAGCCAATTTGCTGTTGCTTTTCTTAATTGCGAAAGGTGGTTGTAGTGCAGAGTTCTGTGCTGTGAGCTATAGAATATTAAGACCTTAACTTTCATTAGGACATTCAGCAGAAATGGGACATTTTCTTCTGCACAAATGCTGTCACGTAACAGATGGTACAACGCTGATCTTGCTATTTGTTTAGTGGAGGGTAGGTTTCATGGAATAGATACGGGAGATTGTGAGACCTACACCTTTCCTGATATGTTTCATTGTTTGCAAGGAAGGCTGACTGTATTGCCATTGTCATTCTGGTCACAGCATAGAGAGAACTTGGAATTTTAATAACTGACCTATTCAGTGAATTATAGTCGCTTGATGTAGCAATTTGACAGTATTGTGATTAGCCAGCTAGGGATACTTCTTCCCCTTGGTGTTCTAATAAGGCTGCTCTATCTAGGCCTGTAGGCATCTTGGATGCTGTACAAAGAGGTAACTGAAATGATTAAGTGTTGTATATTATTTATAGCCTCAATTTGCTGAACTAGCTTGTTTTGTGTTGGTTTTGAGTGAAGGGAAAGATCAGGCAACTCTAAATGATTTCCATTTCTGTCCTCTGGGTATGGTGCTCAGTTCACTGCACCCTCTAATTTAAAAGATGGCTTTACTTCTCAGATGAAAGTGATTGTGCCAGAACCTGGCTTGAGCACTGCAGAACTAAATGAGGATTTGAAAAGCCAGTGCATGTCCCTAAATGCTTTAATGTACTACCAGGGAGTAGCTTTAGCAAGAGAAGGGTCCGCTATCTCATTAATCATTTCAACTTCAAGAAAAACAACTGCTATTTTTATTACTCTAATAGAATTAGTAAAACTTGTCTGAAGTCATGTTGCAAGTGACCTTTACATCAGGCTCTACTGTAATGGTAACATGATTTTTTTTAAAAAAATTTCTCTTTGGAAGAGAAACAAACATATATGTTTCCCCTCTCTCCATCTTCCCATCCATTCATCCATCCTTTTGTCCATCATTTCATCTCTCCATTTATCTAACTAGCCAATATGAATTGGATGTCTACCAGGTGTCACTTACCTCTCTGTGCAATATTTAGTGTTATGTGATAGTCAATATATAGATATATAGATAGTCAATATATAGGCTATATAGAGTGAATAAAATCCAATTTCACTTATAAAATTATTAGCTGAATTACATGCTAATAGGCCTTTCCAAGGCAATGTGCTAAGTAGTGGGGACAGCAGCATGGATATTATGCCTTTCATGTATAGATGAAGGATACTTAGTTCACCTGGGAAGCTGTGACGCAGTCAAGAAAGATCTGCAACTGGCTTTGAGACTGAGGAGCAAGCAGACACTGCCAAGTGGAAACAGAGCAAAGTGCTCCTGACAGAGGGAAGGCTATGTGAGCAGAAAAACGTACATGCTAAGGACCTGCTCTTTGATAGGCCACAGTAGCGAAGGAAGCAGACAAAAATCCAACCAAAAGTGAAATGCTACCTAGAACTATGTACAGTTCTATGGGAATGCTCCACTATCTCTATGAGATTTGTTTGGTCTTCTAAGTATAAAAAAGCAAACAAAAAGTTATTTCTGAGGCTATATTTTTTATTTCCAGGGATGACTGATTCTCCATATAAAGTTAAATAAATGTACTCTGACTTCAATTGCAAAAGTAAAGTGGGCACTGTGGAGTTAATGCAGCCATTTAGTAAATATGCAGTCATGAAGAGGTGATTATTTTTGAAATGATAATACCATGTCTCAATGGCAGCCTATGTGGGACGTTCTCTCAGCACTGTGTGAGGTTGGAACTAACTGATTTTAATTTCACGGACGAGGCCCCTGAGCCTTGGGTATGTTTAGTAACTTGCTGAGTTACAGTGTGGGCTCCAGCCCAGCTCTGTCTCCCTCCAGAGCTTCATGTTTACTCCTTATATTACTCTGTCTACATTGGGCCAGTTACTGTGCTAGGTAATAGAGTACTGAGTGAGAAAATGCTGGGAGACTACAGGCATGAATCTGTGAGCAGTCTTTCAATTTCAAGGAGTGTTTAAAAGATTTGGTGAACAGAGTCTATCCATATTTGAGAATGTTATAACCCCACACAGTTGCGTGGTACATTTTGCGAATATGTTTGCCTTTGGGAGTTGGGCTTAATAATTCTTCCCTGTCTTCTGAGCATTCTTCACTCTAAGACAGCATGAATCTCTGGAATCTTCTAGAGCTACCAACCCAGGAAAGAAAATACTGAGTTTGGGAAGGGAATTAGTAGCCACAATTAACAGTCTTCTCTGTACTTGCTCTGATAAATGGTTTCATGCTGAAATCTAGAGAAGTGTGGAATACCTTTTTATTAGGCTAATTTCTGACCCACTGGAATAAATCCAATAAAATAACATTAAATATTCTTATTTTCTTACAGTTTGGGGGTATATTCTGGCCTAATGTGGTTTATAAGTCAGACTTTATAATGCAAACCTGTAACCACCACATTCTTACTATAATGATAATTTTTATCAAGTAGGTGCTATTTTATATACAATGCAATACTTTCTGCTAAACAGAGAAGGATTTCATGTTTTTCTAAGTTCTACAGCTATTTCAGGTTTTAGAAGAATATCAGCATAACTATTGTACAGATGTGCTCCTTTTATTAAAGGAAGTCTTCTAAGGTTTAAATGATGCCATAAATTTTGTAGCTGCTTGCCCAAGGAACTCCTGGCATGATCTTAGATATTATAAAAAGAAGGCTTCTTGGACGAGATTTGACCTTTCCCACTATACTTCTTGTCCCTGTCTTCAATTTCAAATAGATGTATGCCAAACCTTTTCAATCAATCTTCCACATCTCTTAGCCTGTGTCACTTTGTCCATTTCCTTGTTTCCCTGTGTTACGTATACTTAATTTAGATCATTCTTCACTACTTTGCTTTACTTTGCATATCTGTGCCTTATTTGCTTTCTACTCCTCTGCTAAATTTTTAATTATCTTTTTCTCCTATGAAATATTATCTTTAATTTTTATTCAGATCCGTTTGATTATTTTTATATCTTGTCCCTCATCTATATTGTATTCTCTTTGTTTTTCTTTAAACATAATGAATGCATTTGTTTTATATTTTGCCAGTCAGTTATAACTTACGAAACTTTGGGTCTCACTCTGGTGTTTCTAGCTGATGGCACTTATTTCCCTTGTGTGCTTTTATTCTGATTTTTGGCTGTGCAAGCATGTTCCTTGGACCTTTACCTTTTGCTGGTAGGAAAGTGTGTGCAGTGAGGGCTTTCGTAAGAATTTTTAGTGGATGCACAGTTTTAGTTCTTTAGGTACATATTGGTCATGTGACCGTACATTTTATTAAAATTCTTTAATATATTGCTTTGAAAATTTTTAGAAAATTGAAGTAGGTGACTTTTTTCTGTCCCTCTGATTACTTGTAGAATCCTTAATAGCTGGAAATGACACTAGATGTTTTGTTAATTGGGGATCTATTCAACTGCTTCCTCTGAAAATGTTTGTTCCCATAACTAGCGTTTATGGAGAGCTTCCTGAGACAATGGTGATTGCTTTGCTTCACTTGATAACCAAATTGAGTGATTATACATCAGACTTTTTAATATTCTGAGTTCAGGCAGCAACAAAATTTGAGCAGAGACTTATTGAGGGCAGGTCTCTGAAGTGAGCCAAAATAATTGGTCTGCAAAAATGGCTCAATTCTGAAATGAAGTTTAAGTTTTCTAAAGTGATAGAGCAGAAATGTATCTGTGACAAGGGAGGGGTTTGCTGTAGTTCAAATGCATTGCGTAGAGATATATTTTTGATGCTTTTATTGGTTCTGCTGTAAATGAAACATATTTTTCTTGCAAAGCGGGTTTTAAGGTACCATCTTAGTGATTTCTTTAAAAAGCCTTCACACTATTGGCTGGACTTGTGCGAAGGAGTGACTTTGCAAAAATGAGTTGTGTGATATATACTGTCTGTGCCAAGGGACCTAGAGTCTAGTGATAATAAAATGTTAAATCAGGGAGCAGTAATTAAGACAGATTTAGGTAATATACATTGTACTTTAATGTGTAAGATACACATCCACACACACACACTTTTGTGGACTATATATTTATTTTTTAAGGGATTAATTTTTAAGATTTTCTCATTAAAATCCCTTATTATAAAAATAATAAAACAAAGAAATAAATTATTTTATCTCAGCCAGAAACAGGACCATGACCCAAACTTTTAGAGCCCTGGACTCATAACTACTCTTTTATTTCATTTTACCTTATTTAGTAAGTTGAAGTTCATATTTTAGTTAAATAAAAGGGGAACGGGCCACAAATATTGCCTCAAAATTAGATAATGTATGATATCTATGTGAACATAGCATTTATAGAGTATAATATACATCCTTAATTCTTAATTTGCTCCCAATTATGTTAGTTAATAGGCTCCAAAATATATTTTATAGTATCTCAGAAGTTATTTTCAGACACCCTTTGTGCTGTCTTATCACAGCTCCAGATTTAACTCTGTAAACGCAGACACCAAAGTTGAAAGTGAACAGAACTTACAAAGAGATCACAAGTGGAAAGAGATTATAAAACCTGATTGATAGACAGCATGGTCCATTGGCCACGACTATGAGAGCCCATCTGTTGGGGCGGCATGGCGCCTGCTAGAGAGGTCAGCCTGTGCACATGAGAAGGTTCATACATGGGTAGCCAGCTAAACTTTGCCTAATTTTGTGCCCACTGTGAATAAGTACAGTTGGCCCTCTATATCAATGGGATCCACATCCAGGGATTCAAACAACAGTGATAGAAAATATTTTTAATTGCATCTGTACTGAACATGTACAGACTTTTATTTTTCTTGCTGTTAGTGCCTAAACCATACAGTGTAACTACTATTTATATAGCACTTACATTGTTTTAGGTATCATGAGTAATCTAGAGATGAGTTATTTATTTATTTATTTGCATTTTTGAGATGGAGTTTCACTCTTGTTTCTCATGTTGGAATACAGTGGTGTGATCTTGGCCCACTGCAACTTCCACCTCCCTGGTTCAAGCGATTCTCCTGCCTCAGCCTCCTGAGTAGCTGGCAGTATAGGCATGCGCCACCAAGTCTGGCTAATTTTTAATTTTTAGTAGAGATGGGTTTCTCAATGTTGGTCAGGCTCGTCTTGAACTTCCAACCTCGGGTTATTCGCCGGCCTCAGCCTCCTAAAGTACTGAGATTACAGGCATGAGCCACTGTACGCGGCCTTAGAAATGATTTAAAGTATACAATGGGGGTGTGCATACATTACATGCAAATACTACACCATTTTATATCAGGGACTTGAGCATCCATGGATTTTGGTATCCGCAGGAGGTCCTGGAACCCATCTCCCAAGGTTACCGAAAGATGATTGTATTCACTTGGTGTTAGATACCTCTTCACAAATATTAGTACAATTTATAACATGTCAGTAGGTTGATGCTCATATTTAAACTTTCTATTTTAATTTTACTATTTATTTTTTTTCCAGAAGAAGTACAAGCATTTAGGGGTGGGTAGGAAATGCAAAAAATAATAACATCCAATTGCATAGAGCCAAAGGGGCACAAAAAAATGAAGTAATCAAAATAGGATCCGAAGTGGTATTCAATTATAGATGCTAGTGCTGTGGGAATGCAGATTTTGGAATGATTAACACTATCTGTAAAAGTTAGATGGGGCATCACCGATGAAGCTCGCATTAAAAGGATCTTGAAAGATGAGTAGTGGTTCACAGGATTTGAGGGCTGTAAGAAGTACTTCAGTCAAAAGCACATCATGCAGGATAAAATTACATAACAGAAGGCATGGAATATTCAGGAATTGTAGGGACCAAATACTACTGCAAAGCTAGAGAGCTACTGAGTGTATCCCTTCCTCCATTCTTCAGGAAACAAAGGAAATACATGGTTAACTGTTTTTACACAGTGAGAATTGAGGTCAGACTTGTGTTTCAGGAAAATAACGTCATTAGAGAAGACAAGTTGGAAAAAGGAGACAGTGAAGCAGTGTTTGCATATTCAGGCCCTCTCCAACAGTCATCACTAGCCTCTCCCTCCAGCAAACAAGAAGTCCAAGTAAACTGTGTATACTCCATTGTGCTTCTTACAGAGCTTCAGGATGTTGCTTAGTTCTACTCTTCCCAAGGGATTTCTACCCTAAGCTTCTATGTAGGCATTATGAAGATGCCAAAAACAAAACAAAACCAGCATACCACTTAAAATACTAGTGAAGTAAACCAAAAAAGTGATGGGCATTAACATTAACTGGTGGCTGCTTATGTGATGGAGAGTAAATGGAAGACACTTTGGGTAATTGAATGGAAGGTGATAACTTGTCCATGATAAGAAGTGCAGGTGTTGCAGTCTGTTTAAAGACTGAAGAAATAAGTTTGGTTCTTAGCATATTATCTGCATTGGTCCACAGCAGAAAACTTTGAATGGTGATTTTCAGACCTTATTTTCCAGAAATCAATGTACCTTGCAAGTGTCCTATGATTGCTTTTCAAAGGATAGGTTGACTTCGACTTTATCCAGCCTTATTATTAATGGGTATGAGGATATACTTAAGAATAATGCATGGTAAGTTTGTAGCTATGAAACAGTATAGCACCCTTAGTATTGTCAGATATGTATATCTTCTATCAATGTCCTGAAGTAAGTCTACATTTCCGTGGATTACTAGAAAAACAGTTAATTTTCTGTAACTTTACACTCCTTGCTAAAAGGTTGCAAAGAGGACCCAAAAACAAAAACATTCTATTTCAGGACAACTCTCAATGCTTTTTAAATTATTTGATTATATCAAGATATATTGAATAATTATCCAAATAAATGTACAGTAAAATAAATTTTATTCACAGGAATTAAAAATAATAGCAACATTTTATTGGATTGAGGACTACAGGAGAGATATACAAATAATTCTACATTTTGACCCATCTAAATGCATATTTAATCTATATCAACTTGTGCTTCATGATCTAGAAAAAAAAAAGATTTTTTTAAAGAAACATTTTGTCACCATGCAGATAGGGCCAAAGTTGCCTAGAATGCTTTCATGCATATATTCCTTTAGTCGGCTCTTTCTTATCCTTCAGGTTTCAGCTCAAAATCAACCCCTGAGAGAGGCCTTCACTGCCTCTCTGTCAAATACAGCCATTTCTCTCTTGCATATTACCCTTTCTCCACGTATTTCATTCCTAGCATATCAGTATCTGACATCACCATGTTTATTTATCTGTTTAATTGTTCGGTTTCTGTCCTAGAATATCAGCTCCCAGGAGGCTTGGCCACCTCACTGTTCCCTGTGCCCAGGTCTCTGTCTGGGACTGTGGGCAATAACTTAATATAAGTGGAAAGGATAAAGGAATAAATAAATAACTTAGACATACATGTGATGAGAGGAGACATTGGAAATGGGACTATTTTTTAAGATGGCAATTTAAGTCAGGGAAAAACATTCTGTCTGTCATCTGCTACCTTTTAAATGTCTATAAAAAGGAGAAAGAAACCTACCAGTAGTTACCTAGAGAAAAATAAAATATAGATTTTCCTTGTTAGCATTAAATTAAAACTTTCTGACAGCTGTAGGAGATGCTCTATCAGAAAACAGATATTAGACCTATTATGTAAGTGAAATTACTCTGTCACGTGGAGACTACTGACAGTTGCTGGTATAACTCATCCCCATTCTTAACAGAGAAATTTAATATAAACCTTTGTTGGAAATCAGAAAAATTCCAGACACAAGGCTAAAATCTCCAGGGAACAATTAACAGTTGCAATGAAATCACAGAAACTCTAGCATACCAACCAGTAATACTCACTCTTAAAGTCTACATGAGGAGGGAAGCATAACTGATAATATACTCTATCAAAGGCTTTTTTCTTAGACTGTCTGTAAGCAGGAATGGCCGCATTTTTGAGAGTCAATTAGACACTTTGGTTTCTGGCCAGCCCTCAGTGTGTCGCTACTCAGTGCCTTCTGAGCACACCTCAACAGAGACTGGTCAGCTGCATCTTCACATCTACATCCTTTGAAGCAACCACATTGTCATTACTCATTTTCCCTTTTTATTTCCTATCTTTAAGTTTTTTTTTTTTTAGACGAGTCTCACTCTGTCACCAGGCTGGAGTGCAGTGGCATGATCTTGGCTCACTGCAACCTCTGCCTCCTGGGTTCAAGCAATTCTCCTGCCTCAGCCTCCCAACTAGCTGGGACTACAGGCATGCACTACCATGCCCAGCTAATTTTTGTATTTTTAGTAGAGATGGGGTTTCATCATTTGGGCAAGGATGGTCTTGATCCGTTGATCTTGTGATCTGCCCACCTCAGCCTCCCAAAGTGCTGAGATTATAGGCATGAGCCACTGCACTCGACCTATTCTTACATTTTATACAAATTTTAAGACCTTCGTTTTGTTGTTGATGATGATTGCCTCCTTGCTTTTTTAACTTTATTTTTTTCTTGATACATAATAAATGTACATAATTTGGGGGTACAGGTGATAATACATTCATATAATTGTAAAAATCGAATCAATGTAATTGGGATAGCCATTGCCTTAAATATTTGCCTTTCCTTTATGCTAGAAACATTGTTTGCTTGTTTTCATTTCACATCCTTGAATCTGAATTAGTGTTCTGGTACTTCTTTTCTGAACCAGTGACCGCCCCCCCCACCTCGATCCTCTGCTCTCTTTCCAACTCACCCAAACAATTCACACACTATGCTATTTCTCTGGAGCTCAGAGCTATTTTGTCTCTATTTTGAGCTGTATCCTAAATTGCTTCATACTCTTTCTTTCGGAATCTTAAAAAAATAAAAATCTGCCACTTCCAGGTCTCCTTTTTTCAGTTCTGATACTGTTATTCCCTCACCCTCAATGATAATTTCCTTTCAATAGCAGTCAGCTGTCTAAATGTTGCCTGTGTCTGTGGTTGCAGATGTGCTTGCTCATATGTTTTCAAGACATTAACCCTCCTTGCTGAATTTTTGACTTGGCATCTTTCTTTTTACAAGCCAATATAAAGATCCTAAGTAATCAGTTAAACAGCAAATTGACTGTGATCTTCAATGTTTCACAGACACAGTTTTGAACAATTAATGCTCACTTGAAGTCACTGAAACATAGGATTTTCCCAACTATTTCACTTTTCTAAACCGTAAGATAAGTGACAGCTTAGAGTAAGAAAAAATAATGCTCTCACCAGTTATGAAAACATGTTTGTGATCAGCCTGAAATCACAAACATAATCACAAACATAGTCACGACTGTTCTTTAAATTAGCTGTTATAAAAACATACGTGACTTACATGTAAAATAAAATTTCATAAAATTTTAAGGTTTTGGAAATTTAGAGATCAAGTTCTCCTAATTGTGTAGGTAGAGAAACCGAGACACAGAGAGATTAAACCTCTTAGCAAAGTCCTTATATTTTGTCTGTAAATCCTGTTTATTTCACTTCACTTATGGGATTGTGTATATCGTACACTTATGACTGACATTGTATATATCCTACATTTATGAGCATAACTCAAGTGATGCTAAAATCTCTAAGTATGCCTTATCTATCCATTATCAGTTGCCTCTACCTTTTTAACAGAAGTGGGCAGGTACTAGGACATGTCTGTTTCCTGTGTGTGGGTGCGGCGGTCTCTGTGAGCTGCATTATGTACTGTCTGCTGATCCCCATGCAGTCTGCCATACCCTCATACTAAGACAATGACATAAGAGGTGGAAATAGGGAGATAATGGATCAGCTTGTCTTTCCATGCATGGGGCAATGTGAACTATATTGTCATAAGGACTCAAAACACAATTGGATAAAGGGAATCACTCCCTATGGGTCTGCTTGGAAAAGCATCTTTGTCTTTGATATTTTGGCTAAGCAGATTTTTCTCTCTTCTTTGATTACTTCCACAAAGGTTTATTAAACATTATGAGACATGCATTATGCTAGACATTTGGAAAAGAAAAAGGAATAAATCTACATTACCTATATTCAAGGAGCTTGCGATCTAGGAGGGGGAGGGCAAATAGGTAGATAATAATAATGGCATGAAGTAAGTGATGTAATCATGGAAAACACATGCTGCAGGAGAGACACATAAGAGAGGCATCTAATCCAGAAAAGAGGGTCAAGAAAAGTTTTCTTGAACGACAACACCTGTACCAAGTCTCTCAGGATTCTTAGGAATTATCTCAGTAAAGAGAGGCAAAGAGGCATCTTATATCAGAGAATCAGATCATCAGAGACCAGGTGGGCACTGGCAGTGGTTTGGATTTCATAGGCCCTGTGTCATGGCTGCTTCATAGCTAAACTCAAGGTTGCTCTAGAGGCCAGCACCAAAGATGTCCCTCTTTGAAGGTGTGGGTGTTATTCATCTGTTGATCTGATTAGGCTAGGCTATTCTGCAATATAAAATTCAAAATCCCAATGGCTTAACACAATAAAAGTTTACTTCTCAATTGTACCAAGTTCAACATAGGACAAATGAAATTCCTCAGTCCTGTGACTACACCAGTTGGGTGTGCATCCTCCAACCTTGCAGGAGGACAATGGTAGAGATTTTCCAGGGATGCATTTAAACAGCAGTCCTGGAAGAGGTTTAAATATCTTCTGCCATTGATGAGAACACAGTCACCTCTCCCCAGGTGAACCACAACGGAGCCTGGGAGATGTTATCTTTCTGTGTGCTGCTAACAGAGAAAATATTATCTTGAACTCAGAATAGTATCTCTGCCATAGACAGAGTAGTAGAGTGCATCCCTTAAATTAGGTGGTCTCCTGAGGCCCTATTTAGGACAAGGCTGTTTTGTTTGTTTAAGATGGAGTCTTGGTCTGTCACACCAGGCTAGAGTGCAGTGGTGTGATTTTGGCTCACTGCAACCTCTGCCTCCTGGATTCAAGCAATTCTCCTGCCTTAGCCTCCTGATAGCTGGGATTACAGGCATGCACCACCATGCCTGGCTAATTTTTGTATTTTTAGTACAGAAGGGGTTTCACCACGTTGGCCAGGCTGGTCTTGAACTCCTGACCTCAAGTGATCCACCTGCCTTGGCCGACCACAGTGCTGGGATTACAGGCATGAGCCACTGCACCCAGCTCACAAGGCTATTTAAAAACTGCCTATAGTTATGCCCTCTCAAAAGGTCATCCAAATTAAATACTCCCTAATTTTTATTCTATCTACTAAAGTTTATGAAAGGGAATTTTGAATGAAGGAAAGTGAACAGAAATAAATAAGAATTTATGTTTTTCAGAATGGGTGAACAGTCAGTGGCATAGTTTGGCAGAAAGTACTTTTCTTTATTCAATTAACAGGCCCAGCCTTTAATGTGGAATTTCTAGGAAATCACTTGCAATTGCAGTGTACTTGAAGCCATTGAGGTGATTGAACCAAATATTTTATCTTTAAATAACCTAAGGGGTAGAATTTCTGGAGGTCAAGATGTGAAGATTGGGAAGGCCACAACTTTGCTTCAGGATAACCCTGTCTGTATTATGACTTGCTTTAAGAATCAAATGCTTCCCAGCTGCAATTATGAGTTCAGTCATATGTGGGAAAGAGAACTGAGTAAAGGATTGTCCTTATCTACAGGGTTCCTATATTCTCTATGGAGCAACTCACATAAATATTAACAAATAGCAAGTTGCACAATGAATATTGCTAGAATGAAATAATAGCATTGTGGATAATTGCACATAAAAGAATAAGTTAGCACTGTAGGGATTTGGGAAAGGTTTGGAAGAAAACAATGATATTATAGAAGTTGAATTTTCAAGAGTGAGGCAAACTTTTAATAGAAGTTGGGATACAAAACATTCCAGGGTGGTGAAATAGTATGAACAGTTTCAGACTTGTGAACTGTAAATGTATTAGTGAAATGTTAAATAGCTTTATGTGGCTGGAGCAATGTGTGTTTGAAGGATACAGATAAATAGAAGGAAGAGGATATTAGAAACCTTTATTTTATGTATGAAGGAGCCAAGCCTAGGTGCTCTGATTTCTAGACCAGGGCCCTCTCTGTTTCATCTGTGTGCATTGAGAAACTGAGGCTGTCCAGGTAGGGTAGAGTTGGATTATGCAAGTCTGTTATTTTTCTTCTGCGGGGACTGTGGCTGGAAGCTTTTAAGGATAGTGAGTAAAAGGTAGTGGTTATAGTGGGATGAGACATGACTATTTTTGTTGACTGTCATCAGGTTTCTTCTAAGAATAGTCTACTTGAGAAGTAAGAGGTTTATTTGACACCTCCCACCAGACCCCACCTCCAACATTGCAGGTCATATTTCAACATGTGATTTGAAGGAGACACATATCCAAACTATGTCAACCAATAGAAGGTATAAACTCTAAATGAGACATTAATAGGAACGTTTGAGTAAAGGGAAGCAGAGGAGGTGAGATACAAGAGAAACCCTAGTAGAGCAGAGAAAATTGCTAGGAGTGGCTGAGAAATGTTTAATATGATTTTTTAAAACTTTATTCAATTTTAATTTGTTGGTTTCTCACTCTGAGTTTTCAGGTGGAAGCTACAAACCAATTCAAGGGTGACTAGGGTGAATATAGCCCAAGGAACTTGTAAAACTCTTGGTAGGGGGTGGCAGTGGGGAGGGAGGGGGCTGGGGAGGGCGAGGAAGGATAATGGGGGGAGAAATACCAGATACAGGTGATGGGAGGATGAAGGCAGCGAACCACCTTGCCATGTATGTACCTATTCAATCATCCTGCATGATCTGCACATGTACCCCAGAACC
Source organism: Sapajus apella (assembly GCF_009761245.1). Lineage (NCBI taxonomy): Eukaryota > Metazoa > Chordata > Mammalia > Primates > Cebidae > Sapajus > Sapajus apella. Next base: position 2,970,883 of record NW_022436969.1, on the reverse strand, counting down.
TAAAGTAAAATAAAACAAACAAATCTCTTAGGAGGGCCAAGGAGTAAAGGATTTTACTCAGGGTTTGACATAGTAGGCCACACTCCTCAACAGAATCTTAGCCAGGGCTTCAGAACGAATGTAAAAAGTTACCTGGTTTATAAAATTAAAGAGTTTTGTTTTCCTATGGCTTTTATATTCATATTATCTATTGTTATTTTGTGGTTCAATAAAAATGAACAAACTGTATTATAATCTGTTTCAGTTAACGTTTTATGGTATTGTGTTGGCTTGAAACACTGTTGGCTCTTAGGTTAAAAATGGAGAGTGGATTCACAAGAATTGGAGAAAAGTGCTTTGAAAAGTCCTTTGGGATTTTGAGATACAGCTCATACATCAACTTTTCTTATGAGGAGTGTTACTTAGTGGGAAGAGCACTGGACTGGAAGTCAAGAGATTTTAGACAAGATCCTTCTGAACTGTAATTTCCATTCCTGTAAAATCAAGCTAATCCCTATATCACAAAGTCATTAACATAACAAAATATATCAGTCAGCCTAGTATAATACTGGGAACATAGCTGTATTCAAAAAAGCTTGTGTGCCTTATTTCAACAAATATTTCTTAAATAGCTATCATGTGTCAAGTGCTATTCTTAATGCCAGGGGAAAAACAAAAATAATTTTCTCTGCTTTAAAGAAGTTCATTTATAGTGGAAAAGTTAGGGAAAAAAAAAACAGAAAATATATAAAGTAGTTATAAGTTGTAATAATTGTATGAAGAAAACCAAGAGACTGTGATAGAGAATACCAGCCACATATTTTAGAGTGGTTCGTTTATAATTTCTGAATTACGTACATTTAAGAAACTGTTACTCTAAGTTTAAAGTAGATAATAATATACATTTGTTTTTACCTTTCCTTTCAATTCTGACATGCTTGCTGTTTGACCTTAGATGATCTCTTTCAGGTGAAAGCTATCTTAAAACTCTGTTGCAATGACTTAGTTTTACTGCTAGTAAAGAACACAGAACTTATACTCCTTTGCCTTCTACTCTGTTCAAATATGATTAGTTATTTTAGCTTAGAAAGGTAAATAATTATAAAGTTGGGGAAACAACAATTGGGTCACAGCTTGCCATGATTCATAAAAACCCTTTGTTATGAATCATGTGTCAAAGGAAACGTATGCTTTGTAGGATGCAGACTTCCAAATCCTGAAACTTGGAAAATGTCTGAATCTCTGGACTTATTTTTTTTAGGAGAAAAATAAACCATTGGTGATTCCAGTCATCTAAATAATCATCTTATTACTCAGACTGTTCTTCCTTTTTCATAACAAAGCTGCAGGATTTTTAGAGCTATTTTTATCCTGATAATAATTTATGCAGAGCTCATTAAGTGGAATACATAATTCTATCTGTAAAAAGGTTTTTTGAAAAAAATTCAAAGTATGCCTGAGACTTTTAGAGTTAACCACCCCTCCTTGATATAAGAACATATTACAGTAAGAAGTTATGAAAAGAGAAGACCATATGGATTTCTAATTTTCATATTAATCAGTTGAGCCCACTTCTAAAAACCAATGAGTTATTCAGTTTCTAAAACCTTAACATGTATTTTGAGTGAGATTCAGCTAAGCTAAGCATCATACAATGTAAGAGTTGGAAGAAAGCTTAGGAGAATGGTTTCTGAACCAGACAAGTGGTCAATCTCCCAGGGAGCTTATAAAATATATACATCCATAGGTTCTATCCTACTCATACTAAATCAAATTCTTACTGAGTGGGGCCAAGAAATCTGTACATTTACCAGGTTTTCAAGATTATGAGCTGCTCAATTTGGAAATTCCTTTCAAGTACAGTGGAGGGCACTGAGGTCTGATATTGTGATAAAAATTTAAGATAGTAAAAGTAAATGGGGAAGTCATGTATTCATGTATTTATTTTCTTTTTCAATTAATATTTATTTTCTTATGTACATAGTGCTTACAGGCAAGGGATGCAAAGGTGAAAAAATATGATCTCTGACTTCCAATATTTATTATATTTTTTTATTTTTTTTATTTTTAATCAAATGTTTATTCTGAAATTGTGGTATCTCAATTATATTAACTAACCAGTAGTTTCTTTTTTAATTAGACCCTGCTTTGAATGTTAGACTTTCTGGAATAATGGAAAAGGAGCTAGGACAATTCTTGCTTTCAAGTAAAATTGTGACTGAGCAGAAAATCAGCCAGCTATCTTGGTGCACAGAGGTACTCCAAGTACCATGGGGTTCTGATGACTTTCATGTCACTGGGATCTAGCAGAAGGAAAGTTTTAGAAGATTCACCTAATAGTCTACCAAAGAAATAAAACAAGCACACCAAATACAGTCTTCTATTATGCTCCAGCATCTTGGCATAGCACATTTTTGCATATTTGTTTTAAATCTTTTAAAATTCCCATTACTGATACTTAAGTGTTCTTTATCCCACCCAGAGATTGAACTGTCAAACATTATATATAAGGAACATATGTGCAACTGAAAACAGCCTGCTTGTCACATTTCTCCCCTTGTTTAATATTTTAATATTCTAGGTGTAAGAAGTAAAAGCTCTGAGTAATACAGCTGTCACTTCTCGGACAACTGCTGTCATTATGGTAACTTTTTCCTCATTGGCTACACTAACTTGGTGTGAAGCCATGCTAAATGTTACAGCATAACTATAGCTTCAAAGTGATTAACCTAGTGTCAGAATAAAAAGGCAATGAAAAAAACCTAGGAACAGTGTTACATCACCAATTTTCCACATCAACCAAATAATTTAAAGGGTACCAGCCTTACATTGCTCATAGCAAAATTAACTCCAGTGGCAAAGAATTAACATGAAACTATTGGTGTGGCTGACATGGATGGGCTCTGTTTTGTTGCTGCTGGTTTTTTTTTTTTTTTTTTTTGTAAAGGAGCTGATTCTACTGCCATGAGGCAGGCAACACTGGTTGCAGAGTGCAGTGGGTATAACAAGAAAATTAACTTTTGTAGTTTTTGTAGATCTGTGAGTCTCAACAAGAAAAAAGTTTCTTGCTTAAGAATTAACAGTCAACATTAATATACTATATACACCTTTGCCATTTACACATTAGCATCAGGCCATTTATTACAAAACACTATACACTTTCCACTGCAGGCGGGTTATATATTGACAGCAAGTTTCTGCAGATAAGACAGTGAATAAACTCTCCACTCCATGTTGATTAGGAGTAGTTTTTCTAGTTTTAAATATTAGCCAGACACAGAAAAAGTTTGGACTGTAAGGCCTGGGTGCACAGTCTTGATGGAACCAGTTAATTATGTGCATTTCATTGATCCTTGGTTTGAGGTGGGGATACTTCTTCACTGCCTTCATAATTTTCTTGTGCTCGTTGGCCAGTTCTCTGAGGGTTGTTCATGTGATGTGCTGCTGGGCCTGTATATGGCTGTCCATGCACATGATTATTCTGTTGATACTGAGATCCAGGTGAATGGGGGTACAATGGGGCATCTTCAGGTGGAGGCGACTCATGTTCATCTGGGGCATCTTGGTCATCTGGCTCCTCCTCTGGACAGAGTTCACAAGCTTTAGCAAGTGTCATCCTAGCACTATGTGATCTCTCCAAGAAATAACCATTTGATGTCTCATTGCTTTGCACTGGGGGAGACCAAGTGTTGTAAGTGTACTGAGGATTGCCAGTATATGGTCTTCTTTCAAGTTCATCTCCAAGCCATTCCACCACCCAGGTCCACTTTCTTTTAAGATCTCCATTTCCCTGCAAGATTTGGTAAGCAACAGGACAGTTACTAAATAGAGCTACCGCACATTTTATACACTGGTATGCTCTTTTTTGATAGTGATTCTTAGAGCGCTGGATTGTGTCAAACAGCCCATCTCGGTCATCTGGAATTCCTTTCAGTGCATTATGGATTCTGTGAGTTTGCCAGGAGTCTTCAATCAGTAAGATTTGCAAAAGCAGATCCAGATAGGGCCACAGTTCATAGGTATAGGAATATGCAACCTGCCAGAGAAGTTCACTGAGGACAGTAGATGAGAACTGAGGATTTTCCCAGCAGCAAAAACGAAGCAATTTGACAGTTTCCTCTGAATTACTGCAGTCTTCAATGATTTTCTTCACATAACTTGTTCTCACAAATAAAATGTCTGCCACATTCTGCTGAATTGGCATTATAGGTTGTGATAAATTAGGGTCACCAAAAGGATTGGGAAGAGGAGGATTACCATTGATTGAAGACTGCATTCTTGAAGAGACATTGCAACAGCGGATCAGCTGTGACACTACTGAGTATAATTTGCCTAATTCAGCATACTGATATTTGATTGGAGGACCTGGACCTTCATCTAAAGACACAAGCATAAAGGTAGCAGGTACACTCAATTTCAGAAGCTGTGTCTTCTCTGCCACACCTAAATTGGCATACATTACAAACAGGTTGAAATACTGCTGTAAATGACGCCCATGCTCTGAAACTTCCCTCGTCAAGAGATTTAGTATTGCTCTCAGTAAGTGATCACTCAAGCTTAAGTTGTCATAAGCCTGACTAGAAGGTCCAGGAGATGCAAAATGTGAAGGACATGGCCCATCTTGCAAGGAAAAATGTGCAATAAAGGCTATAAGTTTTGAAAATGCACCCCTCAATTCTGCACTAGGGCACTCCAGAAGGTATTCGGAGAAGCGATTTGAAACATTAAAAAGGACATTATGAACAAACCAAATACGTACATTCTTGCTGTGACGAAGGAGAATACACAATGCATCATACCAATCACTGGCAGAGCCACGGACTACTTTCTTTGTGTGAAATCCTGTAGTAAAGAGGAACCTAGCAGCAAGTTGAATACTGATCATAGTGATTTCTTCTGCTTCAGGTAACAGGTGATCTTGCCCGGGAGGAGGGTTTAAGTAAACGCCATTACATGTAAGCAGTTTTTTCATAAACTGAAAATACTCCAAACTGTACTGCATTCGGCTATGCATGAATTGTACATTCTGTTTCCGCACACTTCTCTCAATGGCTGACGGCATAATAATCTGATGAGGTCTGGTGGTGACAGCAAGCTCTGATATGTATCTTATCAACTCATCATCTTGGTCTATTGTGTCCATTTGTTCATAAAAAAGTATATAAGCATTCCACCACCTTTTCTGGCGCCTGTATGACATACGCTTCATCATGTGATCAAACACTTCTCCCATGTACTCTCCACCAAAACACTGGTTTTTCATTTCCTCATCATCATCCATTTTACATTCTGTTACATCACCATCATCAAATTTATACCAGCGATTTCTCTCACCATCTCCATCATTCCTTTGGATGATGTAAGAATAATAATGCCCCCCACTCGCCTGACCACTGTGCACAAGCACACCCACAAGTCTGTATTTTGTGCTTCCTGCTGTTTCACTTTCAGACTGCTCACTCTGTTGTATCAACTGACTCTCTGGGTTTACATTATCTCCTTCCAGCTTTGCGACACCTGCAACCGTGTAAGGTTCCATGTCTAGCTCTCGAGGAATTTCAAAATAATCATTGAACTTGATTGCACATTCTCTTTCCCAGTCATAGTCAAATCGTTTTAGCTGAATAGCAAGAACAGGAGGTAATTTTTTAATCAACAAGCGCTTTACAGTATCAACCTTTTTTTTTTTTTTTTTTTTTTTTTTGAGACAGAGTTTCACTCTTGTTACCCAGGCTGGAGTGCAATGGCGCGATCTCGGCTCACCGCAACCTCCGCCTCCCGGGTTCAGGCAATTATCCTGCCTCAGCCTCC